>NC_041396.2:252957929-253257929 GCF_900747795.2 Erpetoichthys calabaricus | reverse complement strand
TAAGCTCTCCTTCTCAGGGGTGGGGTTTGATTAGTCTTCAAATTTGTTGGGTTATAAATTGATCTGTTTGTATGGAATGATTACAATGAAAATTAATAAAATAAAAATATAAAAAAAAAAATGAAAACCCTTGTTTTCTTTGTTTAGAAAATTCAGCAAACCCCACTTCTGCCAATGGGAATGTACAATGCTAGAGTATCTTGATATCCTTTGCTAGTTTGTATTACAAGCACATTATGATGTTGCTTGCTGTTTAAACTGTTATATTAAATAAAGATTATTTGTTTGATATTAAACTCTACTTCACAGGCAACACCATATGATATTTTGTCAAAATCTTTATATATAATCTTCATTTGGATCTTGATCTTTGTTTGTCCGCAAATTCACTGCCTTGTGTGGTGTTCCTGCTGTGTTCAGTAGAGGGCAGTTGTGATGGAGGAGGAGAGGAAGTGAGGGGGAGGATCGTTGGATGAGGTTGGAGTGTGGTGATTAAAGAGGATTGAACTAAAGGAGATTACGTGCTGTTTGTACTGGCTGAATACACAACACCTTGGTTGTTACTTTTGTTTACAAACACTGTCGATACCACTCTTTGTGTTTAGATCTGGTGTCGACACCGTGCTTTGTGTTTAGATCTGGCGTCGACACAGTGCTTTGTGTTTAGATCTGGCGTCGACACCTGCTTCGTTGTCGAGACTGTGGTTTTTTGTGTTTCTATTGACCGTCGTTGGCAGCACTTCATCCAAATCGAATGTTCACCCACTTCTTGGAGTTGGCAGTCAGAGTATATAAGTCGGACACACTTCTGTGATTTTCCATCAGTCGGCGTTTGGAGTTCAAGAAAGAAGCATTGGTTCTTCCTTACTCTTTGGATTGCCACAAAGCAACCTGCGAGATTGGAGAAAGGTTGAGAAGAGATTGTGAGTGGAAATGACAGCGTCATGAAAACGAGATGGACTGTGAACAGAGAGAAGCAGAAATGCTCCTCCACCACCACATAATTACTGTTCGGACAGTGATTCCGAGTAGGCCGTTCCTATCGAATCAATGTCCAAGGGTTTTGTTTTCTAATTTTGTTTCCCTTATAAAAAATCATAATGCTGTGCGACGAAGGGCCCAGTTCACGACTGGCAGCCGCGTTTAAACAGGGAGCCCTTCACAGACAACTTTAACATGCACAACGTAGTTGGGCGCACATGGCTAGTACTTTAATATTATACTAGCCATCCCCCACGGCTCCACCCGCGTAGTAGTGAAACAGCACAGTGAGGAGGGCTCCCTACTCCTGACATCACCCTTCCTCCTCCCCTCAGCCCACAGCCTCTGTCTCGGATTAGCATGAATATATTGCTACTGCAAGCAAACTATGATTCTTAGCGCGATGACAGAAGTCACACAATCAACTAGAAATCATCAGAGAATTTCTGCAAGTGACATGTCATGGTGTAATATTTATAGTCTGAGGTGTACAGAGTGAAGAGAAAAGGAGACAGGACTGTTCCTTGTGGTGCTCCAGTATTGCTCACGTCCATATCAGAAACACAGTTGTTGAGCCTTACAAACTGCAGTCTGCCTAACAGATAGTCCATTATTCAGGACACCATAAGCTCATCCAGCTGCACATCTCAGAGTTTACCATTTAATAGGAATGGCTGGATGGTATTGAAGGCACTGGAGAAATGAATAAACATAATCCTCATAGTGCTGCCAGCTTTGTCCAGGTGAGACTAAGCCTTGTAGAGCAGATAGATAATTGCATTCTCTACTCCAGTCTTTATCTGATAGGCAAACTGCAGAGGGTCCAGGTGTTGTACCAAAAGAGGAGTCATATAATTCAGGACCAGTCTCCCAAAGGTCTTCATGATGTGAGCATGGGCGTCATAATCCCTTGGGGGGGAAGGGTAATGATTACCTAGGGCCCACTTTGGGTTCCTATAAGCCTGGAATGAGAAGTTTGTTTTTTGATGGAAGGGGTTTACAAGAGACTGCTTATTTATAGGACCCAGAGTTCTGTGCTACACCCCTGGATGTGAGACATGCCACTGGTCTGTAGTCATTAGCTGAACACCTGCAGACATCACCCAACATGACTTCAGGTCATGATATGACAGCAGCAGTGGTTAGAAACAGTGCAGAAGTGCAGTGCAGAAACAGGTTCTACATAATGTTAAACCCAAGAATTTCTAACGGGAATAACTCACCTACCAAAGTCAGAGGACTCTCCATCAGTGTCGGGCTAATGGCTTACTATTTTAGCATAGCATGACCTTGTTAAAGCTGCCATAGGGGCTGTTCATATAGTTTTACAAGTTATCAGAATCCATGGTCACTGGCTGTTACTAAATCATCCACATTCTGTTCAACACGTTTGTAGTGATGGTTGGTGTAGCTGCTATTTTGACTACAGCAACACAGCTGACTCTGGAATTGGACTGAAGAGTGAATGTAAGATATTATCATCACCAATAACTAGACCCACCCCCACCTTCATCATATAACGTCAAAACAAAACAAAGTAACCTATTTACTTATATCATCATTATAGGGAAGCTTTAATAGATGTGTCTGAAAATATATAAAACATAGAGAAGACACTCCAGCTTCTGGCAACCTATAAGCAGGAAATAAGTAGATGGATGGAGATCTTTAGGAATATACAGTATTACCTGGTGTTCTGAGTTCAAAATTGTACTTCTGTGTACAGCATGATGCCTTTATGCTACGGTATATTCACACTTCATTTCTCTATTTGTATTAATATTTTTAATGTTTTATTTTATTCATATTATATTTGTAAATGTGTGCAATGCTTTCAACCTGTTAAATATGCTATGTGAAAATAACCTGAATTGAGCTTAATTATTTCTGAGGCAGGAATGGCACAGTGGTTAGTGATATTACCTTACAAAGAAGGCTGGGTTCAAATCCTGACCCATTTACTGTTTGTGTGGATTTTATACTTTTCTTATTCACTTTTATTCAGGTACTCCAGTTTTCATGTTGCAGCTCAAAGATATGTGGGTTAACTGGCAAAATATGGCATTCACTGTATGGAGCTAGTTATGGATCTACGTGTAAAAAAAAAAAAAAGATTCTTTCTGAAATCTTCATGCGATTGGTTCTTTTGGGAGCCAAAAATGATTCCCCTGTGGTATCGCTCTGAAGAACCACTATGGCACCTTTATTTTTAAGACAGCACCAAAGGGGTCAATTTAAGATCTGCAAGTGTCAACGATGTGGGAATAAAATCGGAACATCAGAAGTTAAGCCTACACCAATGCACCAGGGGCCTCATGTATAAACGGTGTGTAAGCACAAAAATGTTGCGTAAGCCCATTCCCACGCTCAAATCACAATGTATAAAATCTAAACTTGGCATAAAGCCACGCACATTTTCACGCCAGCTAAATGCTTGGCATATGCAAGTTCTCCACTCAGTTTTGCAAACTGGCGGCACCCAGCGTCAAATCAGTGCTACTGTTCCAGTGTGGTTTCCCCTTTCTTTTTTAGATCCACATCCCTGACGCAGCTTTATAAATACACTGAAAATTAACTGCATATTGTTTATTAGTTTAATGCATCTGATTGTAATTAACCTGTAACAATATAATGGGCCACAGAATGGTCAAACTATTCTAAATACCATAGCTGCTTTAGCGTTGTTACTCTCTCTGCACCTTCTTCTTCTTCTTTCAGCTGCTCCCGTTAGGGGTTGCCCCAGCGGATCATCTTTTTCCATATCACTCTCACTGCACCACTCAGAATATTTATATCACTGTATCTGAGTGTGGAATCACAGTTCTACAGCAGCTGATTGGAAAGAAATTATCGGTATACAGCATCAAGCACACGCTGCCTCAGCCATGCTGTCTATTGAACTGCTCTCATACGGCAAACGCTTCAGAGCCTTTCCTCGCGGTTCAGAAACAGTTTCATCCCAAGAAGTATAAACGCACTCAATCAGTCCATCAAGTGCTCCTTGTAGAATGCTTGTACTTATAAGTACAATTACTTCACTGTAAACTTGTGATAGTTATAATATTGCACAACCTGAGCCACTTTATAAAGCGTATACTGTATTTACATATGATGACTGTCATGTATTTGTAATGCAGTACACTATCGTAGCCTTTTTTTCCTTTGATAAGAACGGACAAGCAGACAGCGCGTGCCTTTTTCTTTCTTGTCTTTATTGAACAACTAACAAAATGTGCAAGGCATTACCAATCATATTACTAGGTGTCAACCCACAATAAGACATCAATAGCTGAACTGAAATGCACACTTATACTGAGATATAACAATTCCTCCCTTCTAAAAATAAGAAGTAATTAAATTATTCCCCACTTTTTTTCTGAAGAAATCAAAACATTGACTTCTAACTATACATTTAATTTTCAATTAGTCTCTGTGGAGGCTTCTGTATACGAATTAAGTAACGTCTCTCTTCACAAGGTAAATTTTCTTGATTTGTTACAGCAGTATTAGCCTCTGCAGAAGATGATGGAGATAATGCACATGGGCTCTGTACTTGTGCTGCTCGAGGAGATGGTAAGTGCTCTGGACAGTTGATAGAAGCAACAGCAGGGGAGTCAACAGACAGTGTGGGTATCTCTTCAGCTCTAACCAACCCTGATTTTGTCAACTGGTCGTCATGATGTCGTCATATGACACCTTGAGTAACCTCTACCTTATAGGACAAGGGACCAGTTTGCTCTTTGACTAGTGCAGGAACCCATTTCTGGTCTCCTCTGTAGCTCCTGGCAAGAACTGATTGTCCAATGGCAAAACTACGTGTAACCTTGTCAGTTGCTTTATGGCCTTGTTTGATTTGTCTGTCTTGCACAGTCTGCTTGAGATTTGGTTGCAGCAGGTCTAATCTAGAGCGAAGAGGACGCCCCAAAAACAACATAGCTGGAGTCTGGTTAGTTATTTCTAAGAATATTATGATCAATGGTGTCAAATGCGGCACTCAGATCTAAGAGGTTGAGAACAGATAAATGGCCTCTGTCTGCATTTACCCACAAGTCATTTACTACTTTAACAAGTGCAGTTTCTGTGCTGTGATTTGTTCTAAAACCTGACTGAAATTTATCAAGAATAGCATGTTTATTGAAGTGGTCATTTAACTGGATAATGACTGCCTTCTCTAGAATTTTACTTAAGAAAGGTAGGTTAGAGATGGGTCTAAAATTTTCAAGAGCAGAGGGGTCAAGATTATTTTTCTTAAGTAGGGGTTTAACTACAGCAGTCTTAAGACAGTCTGGGAACACCCCCGTATCTAATGACGAATTTACTATGTCAAGAATATTATCAATTAGCAAGTCCGATACTTCTTTGAAAAAATTTGTTGGTATTGGGTCAAGGGCGCAGGTGGGGGGTTTCAGTTGAGGGTTTCTTCTAATACTCTGTGTCTTAGTTTAGTGGGTACAATGGTTCTTAACCCCCACATCACACATCCAGCATTTAAGGCAATTTCATCACGTCTCGAGTAATATGCAGCCAGCAGGGATTTGTGCCGGGCTGTCCAACCATTCAGTGTGGCAGCATACACTTAAGACAGGATATTGTCATGTTTTGTTTTCGTTTTTACCATGTCTGCCGTGACGGGCAGACTTTCAATCTGGCTGATGGAGATCATATCTATTGTTTCCTCATCTCCAAACTCATCTTTTTTAGCCTCCAGTGGCAGTTGTGACAACCCATGTGCATTTGCATGGCAGGCTGTACGTTTGTACTCAATCTTGTACCTGTGTCCACTTAAAAACAAAGCCCAGCGCTGCATTCGGGCAGCAGCTGTGGCAGGAACTCCTTTCTGCGGGCTGAAAATTGAGGTTAGCGGTTGGTGGTCTGTGACAAGGGTGAATTCCCTACCAAAAAGATACTGGTTGAACCTTTTGACACCCCACACTAGACTCAATGCCTCCCTATCAATTTGGGCATAATTCTTCTCAGCTGCAGACAATGAGCATGATGCAAAAGCTATAGGCCTCTCACTGCCATCTTCCATAACATGAGACATCGCTGCTCCGATGCCGTATGGAGATGCATCACAAGCCAGCTTGATTGGAAGGGACGAATTAAAGTGGGTTAGGACTGTGTCAGATGTCACCAGTTTCTTTGCATCTTGAAATGAAAGTTCACATTCTTTGGACCATTTCCACTGTTTGCCAGCTTGTAATGTCTCATTGAGTGGACGTAGCACAGTTGCCAGGTTTGGAAGAAACTTATTATAATAATTAACAAACCCCAGGAAGGATCTTAGCTGTGAAACATTTTGTGGTTGCGGTGCCGTCAATACAGCCTGAATCTTGTCCTGACATTTGTGCAAACCTTGGGCATCTATAGTGTGCCTGCAATACCTGACACTGGGCTTCAGGAACTTGCATTTGCCTTGCCTGGCTCTTAGTCCATACTTTTCTAATCTTTTCAGGACCTTTTTGAGGTTTTCTAAATGCTCTTCATCTGTCGCTCCAGTGACAATAATGTCATCTAGATAGCACTAGACGCCTGGCACTGACTGAAGGGTCTGATCCACTGCTCTTTACCAAGTAGCTGGGGCAGAGGCTACCCCAAACACCAGTCTGTTGTAACGATAAAGACCCTTTATTGTATTAATGGTCAGGAACACTTTAGAGTCTTCCTCTACTTCCACCTGGAGGTATGCATCTGCTAAATCTAACTTTGAAAAACATTGCCCACCCGACAAACTGGCAAAAATGTCCCCAATTCTCGGCAGAGGATACTGTTCAGCCTGCAGCACAGGATTAATGGAGACCTTAAAGTCACCGCAGAGCCTGACTGTACCATTTCTCTTTACTATTGGGACAACTGGGGTTGCCCAAGGACTCCAGTCTACTTTAGAAAGTATGCCGTCTGCCTCCAACCTATCCAATTCCTTTTCAACCAGGGGTCGGATGGCATAGGGCACTGGACGTGTCTTGTGGAACCGTGGGGTCGCACCACTCTTAAGTACAATTTTAGCTCTAATGTGCTGAAGAGTCCCAATGCCACTCTTAAATACAGGGGCGGCATTTCTTAGTATCAGCTCTAGGTTCTTTTCTGTAGTCTGTTGCACAACAGGCAAAGCACGAAGGCTTTTAATCTCTCTCCAGTCAACTCCCAGCTTTCTTAACCACTCACAGCCCCATAATGGAGTGGTGGCTCTGAGGCTAAGGATCTGCGCTGGTATCCCAAAGGTTGCTGGTTCAAAGCCCCGTCACTGCCAAAAGAGATCCTACTCTGCTGGGCCCTTGAGCAAGACCCTTAACCTGTAATTGCTCCAGGGGTGCTGTACAAATTCCTAATACAAGAAATTGTATAAGGTGAAATAAAGAACAAAAAAATAATGGTGCACCTCCATTTTGTATTATGTGTAAATCAAGTACCATCTGTCTTGGGGGTGAGCCAGATTGCCTGTTTGTCTTTTCCACTAAGGCTAAATAATTCCAGACTGGCTAATGCATCTTCATCATCAGGTTTCCATCCAAGGAGTTTTTTGCGAAAAAATATTTAGCGCTTCAAATTTTTTTTACCGATATAGCTGATGGAAATGCTAATTATCGATAAAATGTTGTACATGTCGACATAATATTTTTCCGTTTAACTTTAGCGCATAAATTCCATATCGATACTTCAGATGTCGCAAAAACTACATTGGAACACTAAGTTTCCATCCAGTTTTTTGCGACGTTTTGTTATCGACAAACAGAATATACGTTAAAAAAATGTGCGAAATTTGCTGTCTCCAGCCTGTTTCCATCCAACTGGCTTTTTATCGATAAAATGGTGTGCGTGATGACGTCACCCCCCCCCCCCCCAAACGAACTGTCGCATAACTTTTGTTGTATCGCGAAAAAAATCTGCCCTTGAGCCGTTTCCATACATAATTTTGTGTATGTCGCAAATTAGCTACCTTTTGTTTTCCACGTTACACCCCATCCACTAAACAAAGAAACAAAGAAATGAAGAGATTATTCAGACCAGCTTACTGTTATTTCAGTTTCACAAATAATTGGAATTGTACATAATATCCGAAGACGACAGCAGAATGAAGCAGTTGCTTGTCTGATAGCCCTAGAGCTCGAAGAAAGTTCCAACTGTGCGACGAAACCCACGGGTATGGGAGTGACGACGGAATAAGTCCTTCTGGGAGGAGGTGGTGGAGAGACACTTCACAGAAAATCTCTGGCTGCAACATTTTAGAATGACACGGCCGACGTTTGAGATGTTGTGTGGATTCATCAGTCCTGATGTTGCGCCCATCACAGGTTGCCACCGACCACCGGTTCCAACCCATAAGCGGATTGCCATCGCCCTTTACAAGCTGGCAACCTGCGCCGAGTATAGAGTAGTTGGAGAAACTTTCGGGGTTAGTAAAACTACCGTCCATCGATGTGTATATGCTGTGTGCACCGCTATTAAAGAAAAATTAATGCGGCGTTATATCAGACTTCCGACTGTAGCGGAGGCCAATGAAATTGCATACCGCAATTCCTTTGTGCATCTTGTGCCACAGATTTACGGTGCGCTGGATGGCACGCATGTGCCTATTCTTCCCCGACGGAAGGCTACCGCGATTACATTAATCGCAAAGGGTGGCCATCTATTGTTCTCCAGGCCCTTGTTGATGACAGGTGCATGATACGAGACATTTGCGTTGGCACTCCTGGAAGTGCCCATGATGCAGCTGTGTTTGCAGCATCGGATCTGTACAGGTGAGCCTACCTTTCAACATCCCTTCACAGTGCGATAACAACTGAATTAACCTGCTTCCCTTAAGGTTTTTAATTAAAACTGAAATTTGAATTAATACAAAATAACGACGTTTAATCAAAAAAAAACAACTCTCTTCATCAGACCATGCGAACCGCTCCGCCATTCTCGTTTTGATTGCACGTGATGAAAATGTGACACATTTATTTGCGTTAAAGCCCTTTTTTTCCGACAAAAAGTGTTTCCAATGTAGTTTTTTGCGACATCTGAAGTATCGATATGGAATTTATGCGCTAAAGTTAAACGGAAAAATATTATGTCGACATGTACAACATTTTATCGATAATTAGCATTTCCATCAGCTATATCGGTAAAAAAATTTGAAGCGCTAAATATTTTTTCGCAAAAACTCCTTGGATGGAAACCTGGCTACTTTTGTCGGAAAAAGGGGCTTTAACGCAAATAAATGTGTCACATTTTCATCACGTGCAATCAAAACGAGAATGGCGGAGCGGTTCGCATGGTCTGATCAAGAGAGTTTTTTTGATTAAACGTCGTTATTTTGTATTAATTCAAATTTCAGTTTTAATTAAAAACCTTAAGGGAAGCAGGTTACAGTACTAATTTAGTTGTTATCGCACTGAGAAGGGATGTTGAAAGGTAGGCTCACCTGTACAGATCCGATGCTGCAAACACAGCTGCATCATGGGCACTTCCAGGAGTGCCAACGCAAATGTCTCGTATCATGCACCTGTCATCAACAAGGGCCTGGAGAACAATAGATGGCCACCCTTTGCGATTAATGTAATCGCGGTAGCCTTCCGTCAGGGGAAGAATAGGCACATGCGTGCCATCCAGCGCACCGTAAATCTGTGGCACAAGATGCACCAAGGAATTGCGGTATGCAATTTCATTGGCCTCCGCTACAGTCGGAAGTCTGATATAACGCCGCATTAATTTTTCTTTAATAGCGGTGCACACAGCATATACACATCGATGGACAGTAGTTTTACTAACCCCGAAAGTTTCTCCAACTACTCTATACTCAGCGCAGGTTGCCAGCTTGTAAAGGGCGATGGCAATCCGCTTTTGGGTTGGCAACCTGTGATGGGCGCAACATCAGGACTGATGAATCCACACAACATCTCAAACGTCGGCCGTGTCATTCTAAAATGTTGCAGCCAGAGATTTTCTGTGAAGTGTCTCTCCACCACCTCCTCCCAGAAGGTCTTATTCCGTCCTGTCTCCCATACCCGTGGGTTTCGTCGCACTGGGGTACTTTCTTCGAGCTCTAGGGCTATCAGACAAGCAACTGCTTCATTCTGCTGTCGTCTTCGGATATTATGTACAATTCCAATTATTTGTGAAACTGAAATAACAGTAAGCTGGCAAATTTCAAAAAACTGTCTGAATAATCTCTCCATTTCTTTGTTTCTTTGTTTAGTGGAGGGGGTGTAACGTGGAAAACAAAAGGTAGATAATTTGCGACATATGTATGGAAACGGCTCAAGGGCAGATTTTTTTTCGCGATACAACAAAAGTTATGCGACAGTTCGTTTTGGGGGGGATGACGTCATCACGCACACCATTTTATCGATAAAAAGCCAGTTTGATGGAAACAGGCTGGAGACAGCAAATTTCGCACATTTTTTTTTACGTATATTCTGTTTGTCGATAACAAAACGTCGCAAAAAACTGGATGGAAACTTAGCTTGTGATGAATTTTGTGTTCCACACTACACTTTGCCTTTCCATTACGACAAACTCTTTGAATATATCCCGTTTTGTGGAACTGTCTGCACTCTTCATTTTTAAATCGGCACTGTGGGAAGATGGTACTCGCGTCCACAGCGATAGCAGGGCCTTTTATGTAATTTGTTTATCTTGGCTGCTGCCATTTCATTCACGCTGCACGTATTCACTCCTCTTTGTGGTTCAAGTTCATCCTTAGCTGCAGTTTCCATTGAAATAGCAATTGCTACTGGCCATTTAAATGTCAGATCTGCCTCAGTTAACAGCCTCTTCTGGATTCCCTCTTGAAGGATTCCACAAACCAAATGATCACGCAATGCATCGTTTAGCCCGTCACCAAACTGACAGTATTCTGATAACTTTTTCAGTTCTGCCACATAAGCCGCAGTTGTCTCTCCCTCGTTCCGATTACGTTTATGGAATCTGAAACGTTCCGAGATCAGTAATGGCTTTGGTGACAAATGATCCCACATTACACGGATTAAGTCGTTAAACCTTTTCTCAGTGGGTTTGTCTGGGGCAGTTAAACTATGGAGGAGGCCATAAGCTTTTCCCTCCCATGGCACTCAGTAGCACAGGAACGTGTTTTTCAGCTGGAATATCATTTGCAGCGAAATACTGTTGCAGCCTTTCATCATACATGTTCCAATCTTCCGTGGAACTATCAAAAACATCTATCTTCCCGATGTACGACATGTTTGCAATTTATCGTACTCACGTTGCACTATCGCGTCGGGTCCTTGCTTTTCTGCTTATTTGGTGAGGTTCTCACTGCAGTTATTCATTGTCACAGCGCTCAAAATTAACTTCTTGATCTCGTCGCCACTGTCATGTATTTGTAATGCAGTACACTATCGTAGCCTTTTTTTCCTTTGACAAGAACGGAGAGCAGACAGCGCGTGCCTTTTTCTTGCTTGTCTTTATTGAACAACTAACAAAATGTGCCAATCATATCAAATCAAAACCAATCATATCACTAGGTGTCAACCCATAATCAGAAATCAATGGCTGAACTGAAATGCACACTTATACTGAGACATAACAATGACGATATCACTTTTAAGATGAAATGCAGCAAAATGTTTATTATATTATACAGATAAAACTTTAATTATTAACAATATAGATTATTTAAATGAAGTTAAACATGTGAGGACACGGTGCCGCAGCGCTAGCGAGGAGCTGGCGCTCCGTTCACGGATTGTTCCTGCCTCGCGCTGTATCCTTGCTGGGGCTGGCGCGACACTGGAGGATAGATGGATAGAATAATTAAACATATACTTATACATAGAAGATATTTCAATGTTCCTTAAAAGTTTTGAAGAATCAGTGTTCTAAGTTTACAGATGGCTTAACGTCTATTGCAGATCGGATTGTGTGGCGATTAGGTATTTGGAGAAAGAAAAGTAAGGACAGGAATTGGGGGTTAGTACGTTTGAAAGAGACAGTACCGCTGCAATAAATTATTTCATCGAAAGGTTGCGTATGGCGCAGCAAGCATCTTGCGTGAGGCAGGAACAATCACTGTGCCAACTAGTAACTTAAACGATTTTAAGATGATGTTTATGATGTCCTACTTTAATAACGAAATAAACTACGTGATTAAAGTGGAAATTTCGTGATTAAAGTTGACATTTTGGGCTTTTTTCCCCACTGTGTGCTTATTTTTTTTCTCTGTACCCTAATAAGCTTTCATATGACACTCAGACGGTGGGCTACGACTCGCCTTTTCACAACGACTTTGATATCTGACTTCTTTTTTTTCAAGCACTGTGCGACTGTGAACTTGAGCTTTCGAGTTTCTCCGACACTCTATGTCACTCGATCAACTTCCTTTAGTTGTTTATGCCACTGTTTAAACCAACAAATAGTACGTTTTTCCTTGCCTCCACTTGGTATTCGCTGAAATTCTTTTATTTCCCCCGTGCTTTTGCCATTAATTTTCACAGAACGCTGAGCTTAAGGGCTATTTATATTGATTTGCATATTCAAAGAGGTGTAATTCTGGGAGGAGTTTGAGGAGTGGCAGCAGGCACGTTCATTACTTTTCAAGCTGAGAGGGATTTATGGAGCGGAGGACCGTGGTAAATTGACGAACGCACAGATTTGTGCATCTGGATTTTTTTGTGCATATGCACATTTCCGTTTTTGTCCTTACGCCATTATGTTTAGTGTGAATTCTACGCACGCCCTTATGCATGATGCCCCAGGTGTTTTCCAAAGAGGGAAATTCCACTTGTGGTAAAAGCAGTTTTAGTTCTACAAAATCCACCTTGCAAATTCAAGGCCCAAAGAATCATTTATTGGCCTATACATTGTTCTCCTCATTTTATGTCCACCCGAAATAGGCTACACCGTTACTGACTCAAGAGTGTAGAGTACCATTCCATCAACAGCGGGCACGAGGAGATAATCAGACCATCTATAACGTACACCTAACCACACAGCCAGTTTTCTCACGGTGCCATCAAGTCATTTGAGAGGAAGAAAGAAAGAAAACTGCTTGGGAAAATACACAAAATATGAGAAGAGCTTCAAGACCCAAAACTGAAGACACATTCAAGCTCATTATGACTCCTTTGCCAGCCTTCCTTTCCATCATCCATCACGTTTTTCTGTCTTCCATTTCGGAGCTGGTGGGAGACGAGCATGCCGATGCCTAACCTTGTGATAGTAGTCGCTCGATAGTCCATCAGGGGTCACTTCTGCACAAAAACCCACGCATTCAGAGTGGTTAGCTAGCGGGAGGTCTTTGAAAACTTTAGAAAACGTGTCAAAGGCAGTGATCGGTATCAAATTTGAAAATGCAGATTTCAAATTCCGAAATGCTAATATTAAATTTAAAAAAACTTAAGACTGATTTTCAGAATGTTGATATCAAATTTCGCAAAGCTATATTACTGTTAAAATACGAATTTAGTTATTTGGATTTTGATATCAAAAGGGGATAATGGTTAAAGTGCTATAATAATAATAATAATAATAATAAGGATTAGGATAATAATTAGGATCGTGATCGCGAGATGAACTCGCTTCCTACAGACGTGAACTTGTCTGTACCGGCTGTGCCACTGTTTTCTTCGGCATGCTGTTACAGTCTGAGCAGCCGTCATGAAATTCAAACTTTATACATAATTATTGGCCTGCGATTTGGATCTGACCAATCAGTCAAAAGGTGTTTGCAATAGCGAGGCGGGGATTTTTTTTTTCCTTTTTAAAATGTGAGGGCCAACCTGTATGTGTATACGCCCGGCGTATTACGCCGGGATGTACGTCCACTAATGAGGTTGCTGTCGTCCTGTTTTATCCGAGTCGCAAGACTTCGGTGAAAACTGCGTCGTCCGTGCTGCAAGGTGCACCGCCGTCCTTCCTGAACTCACATGCAGCTATGAGACGTCACGCGGGGTCAGGATTGCACCGCTTCCTGCATCGCATCGCATTACATCGCAGCTACAGCTCAGCGTCCAGGGCGCCGCCGCGGACTAAGGATGTTCAGCAAAGTGAAAAGCGCCGTGTCCACTCTGGTGGGAGGAATCCTCCCTAACAGCCACCACCATCACCACCAGCCGCAGGAGGAGCTGCACGGTCCCAGCTCTGGCCGCGACGGACTGCCCCCCCGGTACCCCTACAGCCGGCCCGACTTTCTGGACTTGAGCGCCGAGATGATGCAGTACTCGGCGGACCACACGACCAGAGCCATTGTGACCGCGGCGGAGGAGCGGCGGCTACCGTGGAACGCAGGATATGCTGAGTGAGTCTGTGAATGCTTCAAAATATGTGGGGTCGTATATAATTATGAACTTGTTAAGAAACTGGAAAAATGAGATATAATTATTTCCGAAATCATTGACAGTTGGAAAAATGCATTTGTTAGCTTCTGTGCTGCGTTGTTGATGTTGCCTTCAGTCATATTATGTTTTGCATGAAGAGGACGTATATTTTTTAGTATTCAGTAATCCCACCTGGGGGGAATGTATGAACTCATCAGAATTGATGGATGTGCCATGAGAATGGACATATTTATATGAGAAGTACTTTCCATGCCATAGGATTTAAGTCATTGTTGCAATTTTGAGTATGAGAGATGGCATCTACTTACCAGTATTAAGGATGCAGTGGAAGAGGCTAAGGAGGCATCAGTAATAGTTGAGCCACAGGGTAGAACATGTCATAACCATTACTTCTAACACCTGAAGGTACTTATCAGTAGTAATGGGAATGAAATGGGGGGCAAGAATTAATCAGTAGTAGTAGGGGATGTCAGGGGCATGTACTCTTCAGCAGCAATGGGTGTTATTGCATGTCATATCACTAGTTTTAGGCTCATTACAGATTAATCCTCAAATAATAAGTTGTAGATCAGCCACTAAGAGAGCAAAAGCAATAATAGTATAGGCAGGCAGGTAGTGTGTTGTAGTGGTTAAGGCTTTGGACTTCAAACCCTGAGGTTGTGGTTTGAGATCCTGTTATAGACAGTGTGTGACCATGAGTAAGTCACTTCATGTGCCTGTGCTCCATATTGGGAGGGAAAAAAAGAAATGTAAATGATTGCATCTCAGTTGTTGTAAGTCGCCTTGGTTAAATGCATCAACCAAATAATAAGTAGTGTACAGTTAAGTAAGTAGTGCACCTCAGGGATTATTTGTTCACTATATTATGCATACTTGGGGTTAATGACTGTTTGTGTAGAAGTCAGGAATATTATTAAAGATGAGTAAATCTCAAACAAACTGCCTTAATTTTAATATACAGTAACTCATTTCTTTAAGAGAGACAATTTCATGGCTTTTTAAAAATGCAGATCTATAGGGCAGTTATGTCTGATTTTTTTTTATAATTAGAACAAAGGTAGGTTTAAATAAGTTGAGTGGATCACACTCTGGCATGGACTAAGTTGACAGCCCTATAAGATTTAGTGCCTTGGCCATGTAGGTTTTGCTATTACCAGCATTAGTAGTTGTTTGGCAATCTATCTATCTATCTATCTATCTATCTATCTATCTATCTATCTATCTATCTATCTATCTATCTATCTATCTATCTATCTATCTAAAATACTCCTAAATGTACCATAATAATCAGCAAAGCTGCTATGATCAATAGTATGAACTGAGGAGCAATACTTTTTATACCAGTACGACATGAGAAACCTGTATAGGCTATATAAAATATAACTAAGCACGGGTACACTGTTTTTTAGGATATGATCACAAGCATATACTGTTAGCCTGTCAAGGATGTCCAAATTCATAAAGATATTCTGCTTGTCATGCATAAATGTTTCAAAGCAAAACAGAATCCGTATTCAAACATGAAAATGTAGTAGGAATAAAGATGCAATGCAGTACGTTTGACATATTTCTTACCGTAGTTGTTAAAGAGGGTCCAGTAGCAGAGTGGGTCATTTATTACTGGAGCTTTTTTTCTAGTACTTTAATTTCCTAAGATGTTTGGTGAGGATGGTCGTCATGTTTAAATGTGTGTTTGTGTTTGGCCTTAAGCTGCCTTTCCTGAAATGAAGGGCAGTATGTCACACCTTTCACATCAAGACAGTATGCTGCCACTTTATAGACCAGAGGATACCAAGTACTGGCCCCAGCAAGTCTTCCCTAACTCCAGCTTTATAAAGGTAGCATGTCTTCACCTCTGAGTTGAGTCGAATACCGTATATTACTCTGTCTGTCAGCCTCCTTTGACATCTGATCACTAGTGTCCTGAGGGAACTTTAGATATTTCTGTGTGGGTCGGGCATGCTGTACACTTGCAGGGCTTAACTCATAACAGCCCTGCTCTCTGCAGTGTGCCACCTTTGCAGATCAGACAGGACAATGAGTAGTCTAGCACAGGAGGACCCATCCAATCCCCAACACCGACTCCAATGATCAGCTCTTCTTCACATAATAATATAAATAGATGTGTTCAAGGATCTTATTTTGCCTACGTTATACTAGTTTACATCATTGAGAGATGGAAAAATTACTAGCAGCAACAGGATACCAGAAACCAACCTTGAAGAGGAAGCAGGTCTATCATATAGTACATTGACATGCACACACACTCTAAAGCTATATCAGTGCTGAACCGTCTATCAGAGTCTTTGAAGGAAGCCTACTGTACACAGAAGAGAACCAGTGCCAGAATTTATGATATCCATGTCACTGGGACTGTGAGTCATCAGCACAAACCACTATGCTAAGATAGCTGCCAGTTAAGCCAGTTTTCTTAATAATCAGGGTCACGCAATAATGGTACAAATTGATGTTATTGACATATTTTACATTTGTATAAACAGTATTTTAAGGAAACATGTCCATGATGCTTCTATTGTTGAAACCAGAGCATATTTCTTGCAGGATTGAGAATCTAGCTGGTCTCAGCAAATCTGAACACCACATGCACAAGTGGAAAGTTTTCAGGTTTTGTATATTTACTCGAGTGTGTGTAAGCAGTCTGTCAAATAAATACAGTAGGTGGAAATGGAGGTTTAGGTGAGGAGATCTGCTATTCCTGTTTCAGGTTTTCTGAAATTGTAAGTTTTTTTTTTTTATTAAATATGCAAAGTTGCCAGGTTGCCTAATCAATACAGAGTCCTTCCTCCACATTTTTTTTGACCAATAACAAACAATATACTATAGAATGGGATGCATGCACACATACATATTAAAAAATAATATAAACAAAAACATAAATATAAAAAAAATTGCCTAGTTTTCATTTCCATAAAGGGAAGGCATTATGCCAAGGTTAACAAATTTTACAGAGGTTCTCAGAAGAAAGACTCTTGTCCCAGTGTCTGGAAGGGTCAGCAAACCTCAGTCTGATGGATTATCTGTAAATGGAGGCAACTTAAAATCACTAGCAATCTGCCAATAGCAGGGTATCCCACCAAACTGAGAGAATGCACTGATCAGAGGATAATGGTCTCCAAAAATTCAAGGTAAACATGAAACCTGTCACAAAGAGAATGAGTTAATATGGTCTGCATGAAAGTTTAGGAAGGAAGAGGTCTCTGCTCTCTTAAATAAAAAAAAAAAAAACATAATTGGTTACTAAGGTTTTTAAAACCAGAACGCACATGTGTATTTCTGTCAGCTAGACAATTATAAAGTGCAGTTTTATTTGTTGGATTGCAGTACCTTAATTTGGTGATAACAAACATGAGCATTTCTAGAATTTAAAGCATGAATTGGCTGAAGAACTCAGGCTGTTACTGAACTAATAAATGACTCTGGGTCATCTTTGAGATTGCTATTATTTTTTAGATATTGTGAGGTAGACACTGATCCTTTTGTTTTTGTAAAAGCCTGCATTCTATAATTTTCCCCCAGGGTGCCAATTAAATTTGCACCTTCCTTATACATATTGTATTAGATATATAGTGCTGAAAAAGTATTGCCACTTTTCTGGTTTCCTCTGTTTCTGCCAGTTTTTAGCACTGAATGTTTCCAGGTTTTCAGCAAAAATATAATATTAGATAATAGGTATATGAAAAAATTGTACATTTAATTCCTTATGTCAGACCTTCAATGGCATTATGCAGTACCAGCAGGCACTGTTTGTATAAGTAAGTGTGAATTTCCACATAATAACTAGTTGCACCAACTTTTATATGCAATGGATGTAACCAAATTATTTCTATAATTCAAGTCCAGTCTCACATCACTTTGGAGGAATGTTATCCTACTCTCCTTTCCAGATCTTCTTTAGTTCTGTAACATTGGTAAGTTTTCATGCACAAACTGCTTGTTTAAGAGCCTGCAACATCGTCTTTATTGGGCTTAGGGCAGGACTTTGAATACACCAGTCCAGAACTTCAAATCTGATTCTTTTCAACATTCTGAAGTGGCCATAGTTTGTGTTTTAGATCATCATCATGTGACATGGCCCAACAACTCTTCAGTTTCAAGTCATGGATAGATTACCAGACTCTCTTCTTAAGACCGTTGTGAGATAGAACAGAATTCCTTCTTCTTTCAGTTAGAAAAAGTCCTCCAGGTCCAGAGGCAGCAAAACACTTCCACACCATCACATCTAACTGTTGTTCTGATGCTGTGTTTTTATTTTACACTAGACTTAATAGGACCCAAGTAGTCCATAGTTACATCTGCCCTTAAAACATTTTAGAATCATCTGTGTGCTTCCTGTAAAATAAAAGATAAGAACTTATTCTTCTTGGTTAACAATACTTCCACCTTCCTACTCTTCAGGGAAGACTGTGTTTGTTCAAAAGCCTGCAGTTCTTTAGAAGTCTTTTAGGACCTCCGCATCTGCTCTTGGGATGATTCAGTGTGGTTCTTTGTTTTTCAATAGGCAATTTTGTCTATCACTATGGAGACTCTGAGCCTTAGATATAGCCTTTTAGCCCATTCCAGACTCTTAGATATCAACAGATTTTTGTTATGATCTCTCCAGGAGTTTCTTTTGATCATGGATCATGGAAAACTTTGTGTTGACAAAATGAGTGATGTTTTCCACTCAGTGTCTAAGAAAATGCAATAATAGGGGAATGAATGTAGGATGGTGCAAATACTTTTTCAGACACCCTGAATGCAGTTTTATTAATATGAATAAGATATCTACTTTATGAAGAAAGGATGTTTCACTTAAAATGTAAAATCACTGTATAACGCAAAGTTTATATTTTGAAACCCCCTTAATCTAAATAAAGGTTGCAGGGTGTTGGAGACTATCCTGGTAGAATTTGTCTCAAGACAGGAGCCAGTCCTGAACAGGGTACCAGGCCATTGCAGAGCCCTCCTGCATACATCCACAGTAACATGGGACAGTAGGAGGAAAGGCAAAGTGCCATTGAAAAACCTACACCAACTTGGCAGAATGTGTAAATTCTAATGTAGTGCTGCCTGGCCAGGATATGAATTAAGATGGTAGAGTTATAAGGTAGCAATGCTAAGCATTGTGCCACTGTGTACAAAAACAAACTTGATATATGAAAACAAATATAAACCAGATATAAAAGTTTTATAAACGTTTTAAAATATTAGGTATGTTATTGACATTGCATAGCTCAGTGGTAAGCGCTGCTTTTGAATATCTCCAGAGACCTGGCATTTGAGTCTCTGGATAGTATGGGTCTATGTGGAATTTGCACATCCTGGGCTTTTTTGTGAGTATTCTGTTTTCTGTCCACAACCCAGCTGAACTGGTGTGAGTGAGTGTGCTCACTGATGAGATGGCACTCCGCACAGAGCTGAATCATGCCTTACATCTCACCCAATGTTTCTGGATTTACCATCACCGTAATTTGGGTTAGGCAGGTTCAACAATGAATGAATGAAGGAGATGCTGTAGCAGACTGCAGTGGTTCACTTCCTGTATTTGCATGGACTTTGCATGTTCTTCCTGTGTCTGAGTTTGTTCCCTTTCATTGTGCAAAGACATGCAGTTATATTTAATGACTTGACATAGTGTGTGTGCCCTACAATTACCCGGCCAGTTTTAGCAACCCACATTGAACATGAAAACGAAAGGTTCTGTATAAGTCAAACACAGATGTACAGTACTCAGCATGAGTATTAAATCTACTCATTTTCCCTGTTATGTCAATCAGAACAGTAACACACCATACAGAAGCTGAAAAATTTCCTTGGAAGTTTAAATTGACAGCTTGCTTGTGCTGATATAGTGCCAGACCAGAAATAAAGACGTTGACTATTCAAATGTACTTGGTGAAGTCCCCAGAACTGTCTAGGAAGGCTCTGTATAGAATGTTTAAAGAAGAGCTGACTGCAATATCGCCACTGCTTATATGAGAGATCATTGGTGGGTGCATCAAATTTTGGTTCCTGCCTTGCACCCAATGCTGACACCTTTAGGCTTGGGGCACCCTACAACCCCGAAGTAGACTACATGGTATAATGGGGAACAACATGAAAACTCACCAGTGAGAATTTGGGTGCCAACCTGGCAATTCTGTTTAATAAACAAATAAGCAAATAAAAAGAAGAGCATAATGCAAAAGACAGCTATAGTAGTGCAACACAAGGATTTCCAGTCAGGAATGTAGAGGTGGTTTAAGGAGGGATCATGCAAGAGCTCTGTCCATGCCAAGATTGGGTTCCATAATGAGATGCCTCCTTCCAGAGATGTCCAGGAGGGGTAGGGCATGCTCTGGGCACCGTGGGCGGGGTTATGTGCCCTCATTTGCCATTTCTCAGAGTTGTGGGTGGAAGAGAAGAAACCATTAGTGACAATGCCTCCTGTTATCCCAGAATGGTACCAGTAGAGCCAAGAAGGTGACTCCCAGGTGCAAATGCTTGATAGGGAGTTCAGTTATGGATGGATTTACAGAAAGTTCAGTATGTGCAAATGGAAAAAACAAATGGATTCCATCCTGAAAAAAAAAAGCAAATCTAAAACTGCGTTTACACTTTTGTGTATCTTCAGGTTATTCTCAAGCCTATTACCTAAAAAGTTATATTTTTAAATGTATTTATTTATAATTGTTTTGAATATCTTCACCTATTTGTACATTTATGTAGGTATCTTAAATTTCAAGACAAAACATTAAAATCTCTGAAAGAACAAGCATAAACTGTAGCTTAAATGTAACCTGATTTAGTGTCGCAGAGATTGCATCTCACATCTCATCTATAAAAATCTCTCTCTGCTGTTGTGATAACTGAGATTATAAAATTAAGAGAACAAAGTTAATGTCTGGTGGTAAAAGTGCCTAAATGAGGCATCTTCATCACGAGTGTTTGAATCAACAAGATTGCAAATGAACCTCAAAGAGAGAGTGTTGCCAAGCTTCAAGATGTCTTGTGGTTTCAAGACACAATTTTTCTCACCAGGCCATGTTTCCGGAGTGTTTGTCATTGCAGCCAGGAACAGGAAGCAGTTCAGATGCAGCCATGTGTGAGCTGGCCACCGCAGTATTAATGTAGGCATCCTCCCCCACTCTCGGTGTCTTGTTATAATTCCATTAGCAATACCCAAGATCCTGAACATAATGGTGTCTGCTTATACTATGTAAAAAGTAAAGGCTTTCAATCATGAAGATGGGGTAGGAGAAACAACAGAACACTATAGTAGTAAACAACTGTCTTCAGAGCTTAAGCCTTGGCAGGATTTTAGAGAGAAGTCAAAGAAAATGACACCTTTTATTGGCTAAATAAAAGATTACAATATGCAAGCTTTTGAAGCAACTCCGGCCCTTCGTCTTGTCTGAAGACCTTGGGTATTGAGTCTAGGCAAGATACGCCATTATATGTTTAACATTTTCTTGATTTACTGTCCTCATTCTCTTGCAGTCTAACTACGTTTTATTCCATGTCCTTTGCACCTCTCTGCCTGGCTTCTGTCAGTTACTGTTGCTCTGCCCCATTGTGCATGTCTTTTTCTCTCTCTCTTTATCTCATATTTGTCATCGCTACCTCTCATACAATGTCTTTTTTTTCTGAAGCAGAATTCTTGTTACTTTGATATACACCTTTCAGTGGTACCTTCTGTAGAAGTTGCTGTATAAAATAAAGGTGTGGCCAGTGTTGGGGATAATGTATTTAAAGTGATGTGCATTATGTAGTCGGTCATATTACACAATGTTTACTTTATTGAAGTAAAAATACTTGGGTTACTTATAAAAAAACACAGATATGCATTACTACTTTACAGTGGAAGTTTATTCCTGCTACACCAAACTGTGTCATTTCAGAGAAATATTGCTCTTTTTTCCAAAGATTACTAGCTGTTACTTTGGCCGTCTGGTAACAGCTAATGAGTAAGGGGTTAAGCACATGTGCAATTAAGCGAAATGAACAAAACAAAAGATGCGACTGTACATCTCAGCACATTCAGGATTAAATGTAAATTTAATCAGCCAGTTTAAGGTCACAGTAGCCATAAGGCAAGGACAATCATTGCGCCTGTCCTTTGCAGGGCTCAATCGCACACCCAAGCAGAAATGAGTTTGCTGTGTGCAGTGCTGTAACAGAAGCTTAAAAATAAAATGCCAGTTCAGTTTACATCCATCTATTTGTTATCAATATGTAGAAACGGATCAGGTGGTCAATGGCTAGTGTTCATATTGCATGTAATGAATTATTATTATTATTATATCTTCAGTGGCTTGTGTCATGAATGGGGAAAAAAGGGATGGATATTATTTAATTCACAGCACATGAAGGACTAAATATATTTATGAAACACAAGAATAATCAAATTTGGCTGTATTTTCTGGTAGGGATGCTTCTGATCAGGTTTTTTTTTAGGCTGATACTGATCAACGATGTCATGTTATCGGATCAGCTGATTCTGATTTTTCTTTATCTCTTTAAAAAAAACTCTTACACTAAGCACCTGCATAACAATATGTGGAGAATCTTTATGTTCTACAGTGCAGCCAAAAGTTATTTGTACACTATGAAAAATGGTTAAAAATGGAAATTAAATTGAGGATTTTAAAGAACAAGCTTTAAAAATTGTCTAAAATGTTACAATTACTTGTGTGTTATTTAAAGAAACAAGAAAAACCTTTATTCAAAACATGTTCTGGAAGTGTTTTCAAACTGTGTAAGTTATTTATTATTGGTAGACCGTCCTTTGACAGCAATAACAGCATGCAGCCTCCTGGGCATGCTTTCAACAAGTGTGTTGCAAATGGCTGGGTTAAGGGTCTCACATGTGCACTGGAGCAACTCTTTCAAATTCTGTTTGTTGGCTGGTGGGTCTGCTGGGCATTTCTCTTTCATTTCGTCCTAGAGGTGCTCAATAGAATTGAGATCCAGAATTTGTGGAAGCCACTCAAGCACTTTTACCTTTTTTTTGACGAGGAAGGCTTTCACACACTTTGCAGAGTGCTTGGGGTTGTTATCTTGTTGGAAAATGTAGCAATGCCCAAAGCAAATGGGCAGCAAATGGGAATTCATGATGACTTCAATAAAATGGAAATTGCTGATGCTGGAGGCTGTCATGCAACCACAAACCAACATGATCCCATCTCCATGCTTAACGGTTAGATTTAGGCACTGGGGGTTATACTCTTCCTTCGCATTGTGCCACACTCTCTGACAACCATCTGATTCAAACATGTTGAATTTGGATTTATCAGACCATAATATTGATTTCCAGAGCAGTTGGGCTTGTTAACATGTTCCTTGTTAAATTTAAGATGTTTCAGTTTGTTCTTTTTTCTTATTGGCTTCTTATGAGGAACGCTTCTGTGCAGCCCACATTTGTTCAGCCTGTACTTTATTGTTTGTGTGCAAACTTGAATTCCAGTAGCCTACTTGACTTACTTTGAAATCTGTGGAGCAGACAACTTTCGGTTTTTCATGGCAAGCTCTTTGATATACTGGTCTGTCCTTGAACTGGTCGTTCTTTTCCTCCCTCTTCCCTCCAGATTAATGATTTCACCAGACTTCTTGAATTTCTGAATGATGAAGTACATGGAAGTATGCCTCATATCAAGTCTGGTGGCAATTATTTAAATAGAAAGACTCTGATTGTGTAATTTTATGACTCATTCCCTCAATGCATTTGGTATTTCAGCTGTTTTAGTCATATTGGGAAACTCAACTAACCCTACAAATGCTTGTGTGGACAATGACCACCAAGGCTACTTGTAGATACTGAGAGCACCAAATTACCTGCCTATTTGAAACACCTGCTGTTATGTGTTCTGTTAAATCATCTCAACCATTCAAACTCCCCCCATTGTGATGTATTTGTTTAAATCTACGAATGGCCAGGTGTACAAGTAATTATTTGAGGACAATAATTTAAATAGTTTGAAAACACTTCCAGAATATGTTTTGAATAATTTTTTTCTTGTTTCTTTACATAACACAAAAGTAACTGAAACATTTTAGACAGTTTTTAAAGTATGTTCTGCAATATCCTCAATTTCTTTTCCATTTTTGACCATTTTTTCACAGTGTACAAATAATTTTTGACTGCACTGTATATCAGTGGTTCTTTATTTTTTCTTGTGACCCAATCTTGCCTGGTATTGGTGTTTGCTTTAAATGCCATGACCATTAGGCCTCACTTACTGGAATGCATAATGTTTTGTATTTGCAATTCTGCAGGAGAGGTGATTCAAATGAGTTCCTTGAAGTCACACAGGGAAGTGGTCATGTGGTTAGCTGTTCAGAGCCCCCCACCCTTAGTCCTAGTTACAGGACAAAAGTGAAAATTAGTATTAAAGACTCCTTTTCATTAATTTCTCGCTGACTAGTGTCTGCATGTCCTTGGTAGATATAAAATGTCGCTGTAGTGTAGGTTTATTTTTTTCCCTTGACAGTTGGACAGCCAAGGCGATACTGTGAATTTCAAATGTGCTTAGTAGGCATGCACTTTCAGAAAAAAATGTTTTCAAATGACTTGCTTCTTCATTGCTTCTATGGAATTAAGAGATTAAATATAAGATACATGTATGTATGTGCACAGCAAATGATCAGCTTCCTAAAGGTCAATTTAGTTAAAAAAATAAAGAAGGAAAAACATCAGTTTTAAATTAGCTTGTTTGGTGGAAAAATTAATATCTGCTTTATGTATCTAAATTTGCAGCAATATATTCATAGGGCTATGGAGAGGCTCAAGCCTATTCATTGCAATTCAGTAAAATGAATATTTGTACAGTGTTCCTCACTGAGTAAAGGCACTGAGTAGTGCTGGGCAGTATGACCAAAATTCTATATCACGGTATTTTTCAAAATTATACCGGTTTCACGGTATTGGACGGTATTTTTTTCCCCATGCATGAGTGGATGTTAACCACATTTCCTTCAATTACTGGCTAAGAATAACCTATTCCACTGTCATGAGAATTGCACATTGTACAAAAATATTTTAATGTGCACACAAGTATTAATACAGGTTTGCATGGCCCCATAAAGTGATAGTTTTCAAGGGGGTGGCACTAATGAAGAGAAGGAATCACATTGCATGACAGATGCAGTCAAAATATAGAGCCTTTTTATTGAACAAAGTTTGCAAACAACTTAAACTAAAATTTTGACAACATATTTTCAACCATCCAAAGAGGCATTTAGACTTAATAAAATATCCAGAGGTGCTTGTCAAAAGTTGTATTGCACTGAACATGTCTTAGAAAAGGAATAAATAGTAAATGTTTTTTGTAAACCAACTACAATTTGTTAATGTTAACAATCTCTGTCCACTAACAAGTTTACCATCATTAAACTGCATAATATTTAAACTAATAAATAATAACAATAAAATAAATAATAGTGCAACTTCCAGTAATAATACTATTACTTCCAAGACTTCAAGCCCAGGTGCATTACACAGTATTCACCAAATAAAAATAAAAAAAAATAAAACAAGTGCAACTTGGTGATGACATCTTTACCAACTGAACCATCATTAAGGCAAACTGCATTAATATGGACCTTGCTTCAAGCTAAGCTATATACATAAATAATAAAACTGCAACTTGCATTTATAATGCTATTTGTGGTATAGCACAATGGAATTGTATTAGGGCCACGGTGAAGAAAAAAACATATGGACACAGTGAAATAAAAAAAAACTATGTCAAGATTAACGTTGACATTTCCACTTTATTCTCGTAGTTTATTTTGTCATTAAAGTAGAATGTCGTAAATGCAGTAAACTTCATCCTAAAACCAATGTTTAATTCACTATATCTTCTCAAATCCCGTCATACGTTATGTAGCATATTAAATGCTTTGTGTTAAGTGTTCCCCGACCCAGTTGTTAATCGCTACGCTCTTCTTAAACTAAGAGGCAGTGATCGCCGCACAGAATACATTCACTTGATGATATTCCTGCTTTCTGAAAATGTAGAATGCTAAGATCATTTTTCATGATGAAATGCATTAAAGCAGGTATTAAACATGCACGGTAGTGTGGCGGTAGTGCTGCTCCCTCGCAGTAAGGGGTCCAGGTGTACATTCAGTGTACAGAACTTTATGGCAGGTGTGACGAGGTTCCAAAAAAACTGGATGTATGAATGGGTATCGCACAGGTTTAACTTAAATATTGTGTAAATGTTGGGTTCATGATCTGGTGGTCGAAGACACAAACACAGAATTCAATGGATGTTCATCTGAGCGGGCTTTCTTTATTGCATACGTGCTGTCCATTTCTGATGTATTAAGCCCCCAGTTCCTATCCTTCCTTTTTCTTTCTCCACATAACCAATCGCCACATGATAAACGTCCTTGTGAAATTAAAATTGTGTTCAGAACTTTCAAAAAAAATCTTCATTATACATGTTTAATTATGCCGTCCATTCAAGGTTGTGCCCATCCCAGCAAGCATTGTGTGTAAGGCTGAAGGAAATCCTGAACGTGGCGCCAGCACATCACAGGGTGAATACGAGCAATGCATACACTGGCAGGGTTAATATAGCATAACAAAACCCTACATCCTAGATGACTTTGAAAGGAAACTGAAGCACAAGTAAACCCACCAGAAAAACATGCAAACTCAAAGCAGGGAACACCCGGGACCCCATTGCTGCAAGGCAGCAGTGCAACCTCCATGCCACCGTGCCCCCACATGATTAGTACATGCTTTAATGCATTTCATCATGAAAATTATATCAGGTATTTATCTTAGCATTCTAAATGTTCAGTAAGCAGGAATATCATGAAATTAATGTATTCTGTGTGCTGCCAGCACCTCCTCTTAGTGCTAGAGGAAGTCAGTTTAAGAAGCAGTAGCGATTAACGTGGCTGGGAACACAACACAAAGTATTTAATGTGCTACATAACTTATGACAGGGTTTGAGAAAATCTAGTAAATTAAATATTCATTTTAAGATGAAGTTTAGTTTACGATGTTCTACTTTAATAACAAATTACGAGAATAAAGTCAACATGTCAACTTTAATCTCGACAAACAGCGAGAACAAAGTAGAAATGACGACTTTATTCTCGTCATAAATGTCGAGATTAAAGTGGAAATGTCGAGAATAAAGTCAACATGTCGTCACACTATTACACAGTACCCAGGTACATTACACAGTGTTGAAAAAAATACAACTTGGCTTGCAGTATTATCCAGTAGTATAGAAACAGTATTCACACATTTGAACATAATGGTCCACATCCGACCTTTTAAATTCAAAGTATCTCCAGACAACAGACATGACTCCTTTTTCCAACAAAAGTTCTTTTGTGTTTGTTCAACTTTATCGTCTGCTACAGCTTCAGTTTCGGAATGTTCTCTTTCCATTTTCACCGCGCAATACCTCCACTAACGCATGTACTCAGTTGTATGCTTGTTTAGCGGTGTAGCAGTGAAAAAGAGCCCCCGCACAACAACTCTGTGGCATGTGTTTAGCGGTGTAGCAGTGAAAAATGTCCCCCTTAAACAGTTTCCTACTGTGCCATGTTCCGAACGTTGTTTAGGCAATTTAAACCGGTGTTGCGGTATAAGAAAAATCCATATCATAACAAAAATAAAAAACGGTTTTCGGTATGAACCGGTATACCGCCCAGCACTAGCGCTGAGCATCTGTACAGGTAAAATACAAATTATAAATTTAACAAAAACCATAATGTACACATAATAGAGATAAGTTAAACATACACTAATACAAAGCAATTTCACACCAAGTAACATAAATTAATCCTAACACAAAGGTGAACAAATTATAAATTCTTATGGTAGTCTGCTAGGCTACAAACTTTCCAAACATGGTAGTCTAGGGGTCTTTGTCGTGTAGCCCAAATTTATCTCTAGGCTTATCTATATAGTAAATAGATAATTTTAAAGGGTAATGGCATTTTGATGCATGGTCCATTGTTCAATGTATTCAAAAATATTCTATTGAAAATTAAGCGCATACTGCATTAGTACTGTATTCTCAAATTTTGTTTTCAGACCTCATTTTGATCATATAAATTAACTTCTCTTTCAAACACATCATCACGTTGACCTTCACAGTTATTCTGAGGTGCAGTATGCTGTATACAGTGTCAGCTTATTTGGTCGAGGACAGACATTGACGTATGTGTATATATATCTGCATTAAAATCCATCAGACTTGGATAATCACAGTGAAATTTCATAAGGTTCCCCTTATCTTCCTATGTGAATCGGGTCCTTGTGTTAGCAAAAATGAGGTTTTAGGCCTGAAATAGCAGGTTCAAACTCAGTAGTATTTCCTCTAATAGCGAGGATCATTTTCTCAATGTCCAGTGTAGCAGA
Organism: Erpetoichthys calabaricus; assembly: GCF_900747795.2. NCBI lineage: Eukaryota > Metazoa > Chordata > Cladistia > Polypteriformes > Polypteridae > Erpetoichthys > Erpetoichthys calabaricus. The sequence goes on along the minus strand of NC_041396.2, from coordinate 253,229,297 downwards.
GGGGGTAGCATTGTTTTTTGTCAGGAGCCCAGAATAAATATCTTTCCAGGGTGAGCATCCCTAACTTCATCAGGCAAGATAAGTCTGTGATGGCAGTATAGCCCTCAGATTTCCAAAGGCTAAACACTTGAAAATTTGGGACAGAAGCATTGTTGAACCATTCAGACTGTATGCAAATCCACATTTGGGATCAGTAAGTTGCTGAATATTTACAGTAGGTCATATTTTCAGTTCTAGTAATCTCTGTCATTTTGAAAGAGTTATATGCTGTACAATTCATTAAATGACTCAGCACTGCGTAGCATTTCATAGATCCTGCAGGTTTACTTGGTAGTAAACAGTAAAATGTAATTGTGTTTTCTACATTTTTCAATCCCCAAATTATTTTTGCTTGATAGCATAGGGTTATGAATACTTTTCTGCATAAATCACGTGTTCTCTGATTTGGTTGTGATGCTGCTCCCTCCCTGTGGATATGCCAGGATTGTGGAATACCCTCCATGTTTAACCAACGAAAAATTTTCTTCCAGCTCATTTGAAAAATTATTTTCCATTTATTTTTGAGATAATGCCTTTTGTAATTACAATTTATTACACTTGGAACTAGTGCTTAAAAGGTTCTCTAGTCTGTCTGGTCTTCTCCTCTCTCCTTTTTTCCCCTTTCTTAATAAAATATGTTTAATTTTTACCTTACTTACATCATGGTAAACAACACTAAGATAAGACTAACTTTTGGGATTCCAACCCTTTCTGCAGGCTGCACCAGCTGTTTTAAAACTAACTCTATTGTTTCTTGCTTGATAAGGATCTTAATAATTTCCTAAATACTTTATCTCATAGTCTTGCGGGCTTTGCAAGTCTATACTTTGGTTGTTTTGAGTTAAAAACTGGTAGTCCTGCATGTCCATCCTTGCTAACAATAGCTGTTTATTAACACTATCATTGAAATATGGACAGTTAACAATAGGAAAACAAAAGGTCCAGTCAACAACATTCCTGGAGTGATAAAATGTGAGGGGGTATACAGTCAGTTATAACAAAAAAAAAAGTCACCAGTCAGAGACCTGGAAACCTGGTGCCCCAGTAAACACAAATTATTGTCAATATTCTAATAATCCAATTGTCCATCAATCACTCAGAATATGGAACAAATGCAGGAAGCACTTTAAGACAGAATCTTTTATCTACATGATAATCACCTTTTTCTATCCTCTCAAACCTACACGGTATTGGTTTGGGCTTAAAACACTTAGAGAATTGTATATAGATAATGTCTTTGCATCTTATGAACAATTATGCTTTAAATTTAACCTCCCATCAACACAATTTTTCCACTACTTTTTAAATCAGAAACTTTGCTAAAAGGCACCTGCCTAATTCTATTCCAGAAGAAATATTGAGTCTTGAAGACTCAGACAGCATCTCAATAATGTATAAAAAAATTCAGTCCCTTCCTTTCAACAATCCCAGGGTATAGTGGGGAAAGGATCTCTCACTTATTATCTCAGAGAAGGAGTGGGCTTCCATGCATAGAATACACTCTAGTTCCATATGCACAAAGCAGTCAATCATTCAACTCAAAATCTTTTATCAAGCACATTTATCTTGGGTAAAAATGTCCAAAATGTTTTCAGAGCAAGATTCAACCTGTGAACGTTACACAGGTCGAGCTCCAGCCTCACAGAGCCACATGTTTTGGGTGTGCACCAAAATTAACATCATTCTGGTCAAAAGTCTTTGAATGTCTATCAGACAGCCTTGGTCTTACAATCACTCCTAACCCATTAGCAGCTGTATTTGGTGGTCTCCCAGATGGGCTTAAACTGGAGAAGGGCAAAGTGATTGTAATTGCTTTTACCTCACTATTAGCACATAGACTTATCTTGCTGAACCGGAAGAAACCTTAGCCCACCTGTTATAAATCAGTGGGCTACTGATGTTCTATACTATTTGAAAATGGAAAAAATTAAATTCTCTCTTTTAGGATTTGTTCAAAACTTTTTTAAAATATGGCAAGACACAATTAATAATCTTTTAGATTAAGCTTTTCTTTTGGGGGAAACAGTATTCTCCCTTCTTTGTTGTGTGTGGCTGCTTCTTTTTCAGATTCCAAAAATCGAGCAGCTACTGAGTTGGTAAGGTAGGCTCCAGCATGAGTCAAATGCATAAGAGGAAATTTCTCACTCCAATAAAGTTTGTTTTAAAAAGGTTTAGTGAAAAGTTAAAAAGAAACAAATCATGAAAATTCAGAAAAAAGTTATTAAACATGCAGAATAAAAGGCAAAAAGGAAAATGTTTCTTCTACAAGCTTAGCTTTGTCTTGTTAAACTTCGGTTACTTTCTGTACTTAAAGGTTGTGTTATTTCTCTATGACAAACTTATATAGGCTCCACTTAATACACTCAGTACATTCTGTAAGTACATATGGTTTGAAAGTGTTTGCCTTCCATTCCTTACCAACTGCAAGGCAGAACATAAACTAGGACCAATCTGTAGTCAGAGGAACAAGATCCATTTCAATTTAGCTTGTGGGGTATATAACAGAATCTCCCATAGACTATGCATTAATATGTACAGACATTTTAACATAACTAAGAAAATATTTCTATCAATTTAACATAGCCTAAATAACCAACAAATGGCTTTTACAGTTGTGTTTTTTAAGGAATTGCTCTTGTTGTTGGCTATTCTCTCTTTCTCTCAGGCAGGGGGTTGATTTTAGGTTTGATAACTCTGACTTGATTGTATGTAATGTTATATTCTTTGTTGTTAAAGTAAGTCTTGATTGTATGGACTGTTAACTTCTTTAAATAAAAAATCTACGTGCAGAAAAAAAAGAGTCCTGGAGACCTAGGCCAGTTGGCTGTCTACCCAATCCTGGACATTCTACAATATTGAAAAAGATCGTGCTGGGCAGCCAAATAATATGATAAATTCCTTTCATGCTAAGATTTCAAAGTTCTCAAGTATTTCTGGTGTCTTTCCTGTCTTGTCTTAGCAGGATTGAGTACAAGGTGGAGGTCAGCCCTATGCAAGTCACTCCACCCCAGTAACAGTGTAAGTTAATACCTGATTTGCACATCTTTGATATGCTGGAGGAAAGCTGTAATACTAGGAGAAAAACCCACATGGACATCTGGAGAATAAACAAACTCCACACAGATAGTGCAGCACTAATCATTGTGCAGTCCAGGTAATTTACATATTACTTACAGTATATGCTATTAATTCTTCATCCACACTCTCAGTACAAATACATAAAAGAGAGTAGTCTGAATAATTAGTGGGTATAACCTACAGTTTAGATACTGATAATTAAATTGCTTGTAATAAAAATCAAAAAGCATGAGTACTGTGCCTGAGAACCCCAGCCGGAAAGTCCAAGCCAATCTGTGACCTAGTGATCTGAATGGAGGGCTAGCTGAAATCTCATTAGGACTTGACTTTTTGGATATCTTTTACCACCACCTCATTTAGCTGTAAGTGTAGAGTAGAAGTACTCTGAGCCCATCTTCAGAGAAGTGTAATATGTAAGAATAACTTGACTTTTAACTGAATAAAAAGAGATTGAGGGGCACATAGGTGGTCCACACCTCTTAACAAACAGGTCAGTTAATTTCAGAGTAGTTATAATGCTCTGGGTGCCTTTAGCTTTGGGCCTCTTCTGAATCCAGGAGATCAGTAGTCATGAACTGAGGTGGACTAGGACAATGAGGACATTGACAGTGCATAGTGTAAAGTGCTTTTTATTACATCAAATAGCATCCAAAACTGCAGTGCAGTTCAATTAATTCTTCAATAACTAACCCATAAAATAGTGAGGTGTGGAAGATAAAACCAATACATAGATCTGAGTAAATAATGTAAAAAACAGGTAGAAAACCACAATCAAGTCCAACTTCTTTCAGTATGTAACTCCATTCTCTCTTCTGACTAAGTCAGATCATTTTTATACCCTGTGAGTGTGGGTGTGCCAAACTATCCGTAGAACCTCAGTGAGGAGAGGCTGTGCCAACTGCACTCGTTCAGATACCAAGCAATTCGCCAATTTTTCCATTAAGTTTTCCACGTCTGCTCGGCTTTCCTCCCACACTCCTATGTTCACAAGGTCTGAGGTGCACTGTTTTATTCAAAATACCAGCACCTGCTCAGCTACACCATGGACCACAGACATGCTCCACTACAGTAGTATTTTTTTAATCTAATTGCAGTGATATTCTTGTGTGGAAGGTGTTGTCAGAAGGTATTTTTGCAGAAGTTGATGGAGGGAACTCTAGTTGCATCAACCGGAAAGCTTTTCTGACATGAAAAGTAAGCAAGTGGTTGTTACCACATCATTTCTTTTGCTCCTCACACATTATCAGAAGATCAGAATGTTGGATTTGGTTAGTAGAGTTGAGAAATTCAGTCTTGCAATGTGCACATTGACTTAGTTTTCGTCTCTGAGTATACACTGCTGGAGCTCTGGAGCATTGATATTACCTGTAGCTAAAGCCACCATTTGATTTGAAACCTGTGTTTCTCAGTTAGGGTTGCATAAAAGTAACATCTGACATACATAAAGTTCATTTCATCAGTCTCCACAAGACACTCTGCAATTTCAGTGTGAAACATCTCACTTCACTTTGATCTGCTTTTGTTTGTGATGGTTGCAGTTTGTGAATTAGCATTATTATAATGTAAAAAAAATACAAACCATTATATGAGTCATTATCTATTTTCACACATAAAACCATCCCAGAGGTTTGATAAGAGTCAAACATTTCAGGAGGAAGTGTTAATTTTTTTCAGGCCTATGGTCTTCACCACCATCTAACCTGTGATTATCATGTGTGATCATGTTGCATACACCTGTGATTTTTTTAATGTAAAATAAACACCACCTGTCAGGTCCACATTTGTTTTATGTGTGCTTTTATGCTGACTAATATGTTTTTAGTTGTACCAGAAAATGTCATTGAGAGAGAAAAAAAATCTCTTAATGAGAAACTATATCCCCTTTTTACATGTGACCTTGTAAATTTCTGAGTTAACAAAGACTTACAGATGTGGACAAATATGTTGGTACCCTCTACAAAAAAAAGAAGAACCCACAACCCACAGTACTGTATATACAGTACATCCGGAAAGTATTCACAGTGCATCACTTTTTCCACATTTTGTTATGTTATAGCCTTATTCCAAAATGGATTAAATTAATTTTCTTCCTCAGAATTCTACACACAACACCCCATAACGACAACGTGAAAAAAGTTTACTTGAGATTTTTGCAAATTTATTAAAAATAAAAAAACTGAGAAGTCACATGTACATAAGTACTCACAGATAAGTTCTCCCACATATAAGTCGGGACATGATTTTACTGTGTAATTTCTGATATTTTATAATGTCAGTCATATAAGTCGAATGCGGAAAACTCACGCTATTGGTCCAAGAGATTATGATATGCTAACATCCACCTGAGACAGTAACAACAGAGCACACTGCCTTTTTTTTCTATGTGGGTGCGGCAATGTGCTGTATCAGAGCATGCTCCTAACCTCTCTCTCTCTCTCTCTCTCTCTCTCTCTCTCTCTCTGTTGTGCCTATGTGACCATACGGTAATATTTGACGTTTGCACTTTTTTGTGTTTTTTGTATCTCACACCCTCATACACCTTTTTCATAAGAACATCCCTTATCTACGATGGAGCATTCATTCAATCAGGAGAAAATATGAAGCTGATTTTAAATTAAACGTCATTGTAATAGAGAAAGATATTGGTAACTGCGCTGCTGCAACAAAATTTGATGTGTCTGAGAAACTGATGCGAGATCGGAGGAGGCAAGATGATGTAAAAAAAAAAAAAAAAAATTGTCACATTTTTGAACAGGCGTATAAGTCGGGGTCTGATTTTATGATCGATTTTTCGGGTTTCAAGTCCCCGAATTACGTGAGTATATACGGTAATTGGTCCATCCATCTATTATCCAACCTGCTACATCCTAACTACAGGGTCATGGGGGTCTGCTGGAGCCAATCCCAGCCAACACAGGGTGCAAGGCAGGAAACAAACCCCGGGCAGGGCGCCAGCCCACCGCAGGGTACACACACACACACACACACACACACACACATACATACACACACCAAGCACACACTAGGGACAATTTAGAATCGCCAATGCACCTAACCTGCATGTCTTTGGACTGTGGGAGGAAACCCACACACACATGGGGAGAGCATGCAGACTCCACGCAGGGAGGACCTGGGAAGCGAACCCAGGACTCCTAACTGCAAGGCAGCAGCGCTACCACTGCACCACCGTGCCGCCCATCATTGTTTATTCCATATTAAAAAAAAAAAAAAAAATCAGACTTTTCTTTGGAGTTTTGATTCAACAGAATATATCAGATAATAAGATAAATGAAAATTGCATGGACAGAAATGATAGGACTCTTAACTTAATATTTTGTTGCACAACAAACATTGTTTCATTGATTACTGCAGCTCTCAATGAAACACCTGCACTTGTCAACAGGTAGTTTGGTCCACTCTGCCTCAGCAAACCACTTGTCTGGTTTGAAGGGGTCATCTTTAGACTGCATGTTTCAGTTCTTTCTATAGATGTTTGCTGGGATTCAAATCTGTGCTCATAGAAGGCCACTTCAGAATAGTCTGATGTGTTTTTCTTAGCCATTCCTGGGTGCTTTTAACTGTGTGTTTTAGGTCATTATCCTTTTGGAGGATCCATGAACTGCAAAGACCGCTTTCTGACACTGGGTTATACATTTTTTCTGCAGAATGTCTTGATAGACATGAGATTTCATTTTCCCCACATAAACATAAGGCACTCTGTGCCAAATGCAGCAAAGCAACCGCAAAGCATAACCGAGCCTCAACCATGTTTCACAGTAGGTATTGTGTTCTTTTCTTTGAAAGCTTCATTTTTTCATCTGTGGACATAGAGCTTATGTAATTTGCCAGAAAGCTCCAGTTATGTCTCATTTGTCCAAAGGACATTCTCCCAGAAGCATTGTGGCTTGTCAATATGCATTTTAACAAATTCCAGTCTGGCTTTTTTAAGTTTTTCTTTCAGCAGTGGAGTCCTACTGGGTCTTCTTCTATTGAGCCACTGTCACTCAAAAAGTGATGGATGGTATGATCAGACGTTGATGGACCTTGACCCTTGACCTTGGAGTTCAGCTTATATCTCTTTAGAGGTTGTCCTTGGCTTTTTATCTACCATTGTCACTATCCTTCTGCCCATTCTGGGGTCGATTTTCCTCTTGTGGCTGTGTATAGGGAGGTTGGCTATAGTCCCATGGACCTTAAACTTTTTAATAATATTTGCAGCTGTTGTCACAGAAATATCAAGCTGCTTGGAGATGGTCTTATAGCCTTTGCCTTTAACATGCTTGTCTATAGTTTTGGTACCAAACAGCAGAGTGACTACTTTTCTCTGTTTAAACAGGTTGAATGACTGATTGCACGATTGGAGACATGTGTGATATTAATTCAAGAAAACAGCTAGTTTGAAAAAATCACTTTTAATTATTTATGATCTTTTCTAGGGATATTAATAATTGTGTCCAGGCAATTTTATAATATCTTTGTCAAATAAACAATACCTGATCTCTTACACTTGCTTTGCTTTGTCCAAAGACATATCAAAGGCATGCAGGTATACAAGGGACAGTTGCCTTTCATCTAATCACTTTTCGGAGGCATACAGCACTTTTTTCACTAAGCTGTAAGGGTACCCGCAAACTTGTTCATTTCTGTGGAAGATAAGGAGGAAACAACAGAATATATGTTATGTGTTCAAAATAAAAGCGAAAAAACAGATATACTTAGAAAGCAGTTTCGATCATCACACAATATAACCAGTAGCCAAGAATATAAGCAATCAAGCAAATACATTGAAACTAAATAACTAGACATACAAAGTTAATTATAAATAATTCTTATAAGACAGAGTCCAAAGGTAGAGAACTAGTAATTCTGGTCATAAGATTGCACAAAGAATTTTAAAACTGAAAGATATTAAAGCAAAATAGCAAAGTTTACATATATAAAATAATTTAACACAGAGACTGTATGACCTAGTGCTAGATTTTGTCATTAATGGGCAAAGTGCATTTGAAATAAAGGCATGAAATTATTCCATCCATCCATCCATTGTCTCCCGCTTATCCGAGGTCGGGTCGCGGGGGCAGCAGCTTGAGCAGAGATGCCCAGACTTCCCTCTCCCCGGCCACTTCTTCTAGCTCTTCCGGGAGAATCCCAAGGTGTTCCCAGGCCAGTCGAGAGACATAGTCCCTCCAACGTGTCCTGGGTCTTCCCCGGGGCCTCCTCCCGGTTAGACGTGCCCGGAACACCTCACCAGGGAGGCGTCCAGGAGGCATCCTGATCAGATGCCCAAGCCACCTCTCGATGCGGAGGAGCAGCGGCTCTACTCTGAGCCCCTCCCGGATGACTGAGCTTCTCACCCTATCTTTAAGGGAAAGCCCAGACACCCTGCAGAGGAAACTCATTTCAGCCGCCTGTATTCGCGATCTCGTTCTTTCGGTCACTACCCATAGCTCATGACCATAGGTGAGGGTAGGAACATAGATCGACTGGTAAATTGAGAGCTTCGCCTTGCGGCTCAGCTCCTTTTTCACCACGACAGACCGATGCAGCGCCCGCATTACTGCGGATGCCGCACCGATCCGCCTGTCGATCTCACGCTCCATTCTTCCCTCACTCGTGAGCAAGACCCCGAGATACTTGAACTCCTCCACTTGGGGCAGGATCTCGCTACCAACCCTGAGAGGGCACTCCACCCTTTTCCGGCTGAGGACCATGATCTCGGATTTGGCGGTGCTGATTCTCATCCCAGCCGCTTCACACTCGGCTGTGAACCGATCCAGAGAGAGCTGAAGATCACGGCCTGATGAAGCAAACAGGACAACATCATCTGCAAAAAGCAGTGACCCAATCCTGAGCCCACCAAACCGGACCCTCTCAACAACCTGGCTGCGCCTAGAAATTCTGTTATGAATAGAATCGGTGACAAAGGGCAGCCCTGGCAGAGTCCAACTCTCACTGGAAACGGGTTCGACTTACTGCCGGCAATGCGGACCAGGCTCTGGCAACGATCGTACGGGGACCGAACAGCCCTTATCGAGGGGGCCGGTACCCCATACTCTCGGAGTACCCCCCATAGGATTCCCCGAGGGACACGGTCGAATGCCTTTTCCAAGTCCACAAAACACATGTAGACTGGTTGGGCAAACTCCCATGCACCCTCCAGGACCCTGCTAAGGGTATAGAGCTGGTCCACTGTTCCGCGACCAGGACGAAAACCACACTGTTCCTCCTGAATCCGAGGCTCGACTATCCGACGGACCCTCCTCTCCAGGACCCCTGAATAGACTCTTCCAGGGAGGCTGAGGAGTGTGATCCCTCTGTAGTTGGATCACACCCTCCGATCCCCTTTCTTAAAGAGGGGGACCACCACCCCAGTCTGCCAATCCAGAGGCACTGTCCCTGATGTCCATGCGATGTTACAGAGGCGTGTCAACCAAGACAGTCCTACAACATCCAGAGCCTTGATGAACTCCGGGCGTATCTCATCCACCCCCGGGGCCCTGCCACCAAGGAGTTTTTTGACCACCTCGGTGACCTCAGTCCCAGAGATGGGGGAGCCCACCTCTGAGTCCCCAGGCTCTGCTTCCTCATTGGAAGGCATGTTAATGGGATTGAGTAGGTCTTTGAAGTACTCCCCCCCACCGACCCACAACGTCCCGAGTCGAGGTCAGCAGCGCACCATCCCCACCATATACAGTGTTGACACTGCAGTGCTTCCCCTTCCTGAGACGCCGGATGGTGGACCAGAATCTCCTTGAAGCCGTCCGAAAGTCGTTCTCCATGGCCTCCCCAAACTCCTCCCACGCCCGAGTTTTTGCCTCAGCAACCACCAAAGCCGCATTTTGCTTGGCCTGCCGGTACCTATCAGCTGCCTCCAGGGTCCCACAGGACAAAAGGGACCGGTAGGACTCCTTCTTCAGCTTGACGGCATCCTTCACCGCCGGTGTCCACCAACGGATTCGGGGATTGCCGCCACGACAGGCACCGACCACCTTATGGCCACAGCTCTGGTCAGCCGCCTCAACAATAGAGGCACGGAACATGGCCCATTCGGACTCAATGTCCCCCACCTCCCTCAGGATGTGGTCGAAGTTCTGCCGGAGGTGGGAGTTGAAGCTACTTCTGACAGGGGGCTCTTCCAGACGTTCCCAGCAGACCCTCACAACACGTTTGGGCCTACCACGCCTGACCAGCATCCTCCCCCACCATCGAAGCCAACTCACCCCCAGGTGGTGATCAGTTGACAGCTCCGCCCCTCTCTTCACCCGAGTGTCCAAGACATGTGGCCGCAAGTCCGACGACACGACCACAAAGTCGGTCATCGAACTGAGGCCTAGGGTGTCCTGGTGCCAAGTGCACATATGAACACCCCTATGCTTGAACATGGTGTTCGTTATGGACAATCCGTGACGAGCACAGAAGTCCAATAACAAAACACCGCTCGGGTTCAGATCGGGGGGGGCCATTCCTCCCAATCACGCCCTTCCAGGTCTCACTGTCATTGCCCACGTGAGCATTGAAGTCTCCCAGCAAAACGAGGGAGTCCCCAGAAGGTATGCCCTCTAGCACCCCCTCCAGGGACTCCAAAAAGGGTGGGTACTCCGAACTGCTGTTCGGTGCATATGCACAAACAACAGTTAGGACCCGTCCCCCCCACCCGAAGGCGAAGGGAGGCTACCCTCTCGTCCACCGGGGTAAACCCCAATGTACAGGCTCCAAGTCAGGGGGCAATAAGTATACCCACACCCGCTCAGCGCCTCTCACCAGGGGCAACTCCAGAGTGGTACAGAGTCCAGCCCCTCTCAAGGAGATTGGTTCCAGAGTCCAAGCTGTGCATCGAGGTGAGTCCAACTATATCTAGCCGGAACCTCTCAACTTCGCGCACTAGCTCAGGCTCCTTCCCTTTCAGAGAGGTGACATTCCACGTCCCAAGAGCCAGCTTCTGTAGCCAAGGATCGGACCGCCAAGGTCCCCGCCTTCGGCCACCACCCAACTCACACTGCACCCGACCTCCTTGGCCCCTCCCATAGGTGGTGAGCCCATGGGAAGGGGGACCCACGTTGCCTCTTCGGGCTGTGCCCGGCCGAGCCCCATGGGTGCAGGCCCGGCCACCAGGTGCTCGCCATCGAGCCCCACCTCCAGGCCTGGCTCCAGAGTGGGGCCCCGGTGACCCGCGTCCGGGCAAGGGAAAACGCCGTCCAAAATTGTTTTCCATCATAGGAGGTTTGTTTAACCGCTCTTTGTCTCATCCCTCACCTAGGACCAGTTTGCCTTGGGTGGCCCTACCAGGGGCATAAAGCCCCGGACAACAGAGCTCCTAGGATCATTGGGACACGCAAACCCCTCCACCACGATAAGGTGGCGGTTAAAGGAGGGGGGCATGAAATTATTATTTCGTAAATCATAATGTTTGATTTCTTTCAGATAGAAACATAGTTGATAAAGAAGATCTATAACATTAGTAATACCTATCAAAATTTGAATGATCTTAGATAGATAGCCTCCTGTTCTCATTTCTTGTGGTAGGTCACATGCTTGTAATGTGCTAAACAGCACCATTAAAACATAACTGAGCAGGACTGTGTGGCAGATAGGATTGGCAAGTCTGTTCAAGGTGCTGTTCAAGTTGAATACAGCATGAAATTCATTTGTAACTAATATGTTGAGTTATGTTTTATATTTTTTTCCATGCTGAAAGATAACAAACAAAATGTTTACTTTCTGAAGTTTTATCTTCAGGAACAAATTACATTCCATCTTTTTTTACTTCATCTCATTTTTTGTGAGGCTTGCATCCCTGGTTTCAGGGCCAAAGGCTGCTGCATTTGTTATTAGTTTTTAGGTGACACAAAGTTTTTGCCTCCTTTTTTTCTCTTTCCTTGATTATCTATATTACAAACAGCAATAAATTTCAAGTTCTGGAAGGTCCATCATGTCTTACAACTGAGGGTTTTATCATTAAAAATGCAGCATTGTAACAAAAAGCCTCAACAGCAGAGCGGAGAGCTATAGGGTGAGGTAACTGTTGTTCGTCCTCATTTCTTGTTTTTAAAGTATTGGGAACTTTCATCGTTTTTTTTTTTTCTTTTTGATGATACACATTGTGATGGAGTTGATACAAAAGCCAGATTGTTGTCTTAATTTATTAAATGAGCTAATTCTGGGGATTAATGTTAAATGCTTTGATATAATTAAAAGACCTGCTGGTGCATTTGCCTTTTAGTGTTTGGGAGATGCAAGAATTTCATAAGCTTAATTTTTGAAGTGTATATTAACTTCTATGTGACATAGACTTTAATGATGGAAGTATGTTTTTTGAGATCAATAAAAGCTTTATGTTTTAAGGCTAGGCGATATACCAGAAATATACTGGTATTAACAACACAAACCTCTTACTGAACTAATTTTGCTCATGTTGATATGTTTGGTAAAAGATCTCTCCTACTGTTTCCATTCAGCAGCTGTTCCCTAAAAAAAAAGTGCACAACCCAATCCCAGTCATCATGTCCAGTCGCATATTCCCGCCTTGTCCAGCCCACACTCTTAATTCTAAAGAAAAGCAGTGTAAAAACCATGAGAGAGCAGAAGCACTTATTCTGAACCCTAGTCAGGCAGGGATGAGTCTGATACAGATAAGGACAGGCTGCAATCTAATCAAGATGCAGTGGCTATCATTTTGTCCTATTTTGGTTTCAGTAAACAGGATACGAACAGCCTTAAGTCAAATGTAAACTCTGATGAAAAACCATTGTTGCTACTAATCCTAACACAAGCAACTTGTTTCTTCACTTGAAATGCTGTTCTGTTGTGGAATATGAAGAGTGTATGGCCTAAAAATTATTTCCTAAAGCTGCAGTCCTTAATAACGCATAAGCTAATACCAATTTGCAAAAGATTCACACAGATGTAACAACATAATTAACGTGATTACATATTTAGTTTTGAAAGGATGCAAAACATTAATTAATTCTCTCGTTTTTGATTGTAAATCAGGCAACTTTTAACTTGAGTTTTACTGCATGAAATTTTACAACTTTGATCTTTTTCATAAACTATTCTAGATTGGTTGTTGAAAATTTATAAGATGTGAGCTGACTATAATAAAAATGAATAAATTAATACAGAATAACTGCAGATATAACAGTATAAGATATTGTGACCGAGGAACTGATCAAGGGAAACAAAAAGAATGTTGGGGCACCAGCCAGGCTACCCCCTTTAATTGGCACATCAAAAACGAACTAAAAAAGTTGTGCCTTAGGCAGAAAGAAGTATGGCTCGATTCAGACTTGCAATACATCTTAAGAAAAGATGCAGAGCGGGGTTTAGGTTCAAATGATTGCCACCTTCTGGAGGGCACCTGCTTTTATGGTTTTTGTGGTGTGTGGCTGGGGCTGGGCATTCGTGTTGTTCTCCTTTTCAGGACTTAGGTAGAGAAGATAAAGTTAGTGGCAGTGCCCCCTCTCATCCCAGAGTGGTATCGCTAACCTCGTCAGAGCCATGAAGGTGGGCCACAGGTGCACATGTGTATAATATATATATAATATATTTTTATATAATAAAAATCATACAAAATATGGTGGTTAATTATTGACTTATATTTTGTATAGTCCCCTTAGGAGTGTTCAGAGGAAAATAAAATTATGTTTAAAAAGTAGTCTTGAACTTTATTAAAAACACATACAGGGGCAAAAGTAGTTTTACGGTTGTGAGGGTGCAAAACACAGATGTTTATTCTTGTATTATTACTTATTAATTATCATATTTTTATTATTTGTCTTCTTATTGGTTGTCATCTTATTATTATTGTTAAAGTGTGCTTGAGTGTAGAAATCACAACAGGCATGTCTTTTTCCATATTTACAACTCTAAACCTAAATTTGTCCACCCTTGTATATTTATATATGCAACTAAGAATTTCATCGTGCTCTGTACATGTGACAGTAATGATCCTTGTAAAAGAATACATAGGAGACCTAAGAAGGTTTAGGGCACCACAGGATGAACCCCATTTAATGATAAATGTTTTGCCAAAAAGAACATAAAAAAATAGAATAGTGCCAGCACAGTGGTCTTGAGGGATACATATTGTGCAGACACGAGTCTGGTATGGTTGCCTTCCCAAGTGGAAGAGGCAGAAGTAATGTATACAGTCATTGGATCTAAGAACACAAGAGGGAAAGATATGAGTGATAGAGCCAACCCATGGTTCGTGGTGAAATTACAGGTAACATAAAGCCCTGATGATATCCTTATGCACACAGGTGTGACACCCTATTAGTGTTGATCGGTACTAAAATTTTGACCTTGGTATCGATACCAGCTTTTAGACCTCAGTACTGGTACCAAAGCAGTTCCGAAAGCAAATAATGGCTGACCTCTACCCTCACATAGCTGTGCTCATCTGCTTCATTAGTGCTGTCCCCTTTTGTCTTTTTTTAAAACCTGTTTTTGTATCACTGAATTTTGATATGTTTTATATTTCAAATTTATTTATTGCTGGTTTTGTCCTTCCCTGTTGGGGTAAATCATAACAAATAAAAAGAGAAAATTGTGAAAGTTAATGAATGTGATGATTTGTGAGGGAACTGATACAAAAGACTGTTCTTACTAAATACATTTATGCAAGCCTTTGATATATGTTTTAAAAACAAAGTCTGATTTATTTATAATCTGTGGGTGTCACAAATCCCTGCTCTTGCCAATGTTTATATTATCTATTTTTGCTATGCCTTTCTGTTTCCGTAAAGCATTTAAGTACATTCTTCTTTTAAGATTTAGTTTTTAACACTGAAATTGCAACATCCTAAGTAAAGTAGTTTATATTTCCTACAGGTTCATTTATTTACTTTTCTAAGTTGACTTTGTAGTGATAATGGAAACAATGCATACAATTTTTAATTGCCATTATTTGGGAAGAAAACTGATTCGGCTGTATCTTTGATGTTAGTCATTTTCCTACATTAAGAATTTAAGAAAATAAGGAGCAGCATAGTGGTCTGTTCCAGAAATATTTCCCCTTTGGTATTATTCAGCTTATGTTTTTTTCAAAGTTCTTAAAATAGAACACTAGGGATTCATTATTTTAACTGAAATCATTGTATAGTTAGATTCAGATGCTGCTTTGTTCTTTAGAACAGTTTTGACAAGAACAGGTCATTCAGCCCAATAAGACTCACTAGTCCTGTCCTCTTTAATTTTTCCTACTAACGTAATGATAGCAGGAGTGTAGACTAATTCCTAATGATTCCAGTTTATTTAGTAGTGTGGATATTGGGCAAATAAATGCCTGACTGTTATAAATAATGTAACTAAGTTAACAATTTGTATAAGGAAATGGCAATTCTGAGCAATTTAAAAGTCACTTTGCCCTGGTACATTGATTTTCATTTTTCACACCACTTTCAGAACCACTAGCATAAATCTTGTAATTTGTACCATGATGCTTGAAAACATAGCAGCCCCTCAGGGACAGAGGCAGAAAGATTTTACAGTAGCAGAAATAGTTTCAAGGGTGGCTGGGAAAAAACAACTAAGAACAAAGGATGCACTCCAGGAAAAGCACTAATTTAAAAGTTAAATATTTGCTATTTTTAAACTACATAAAAGAAATTTTACCTGAGAATGCCTGTAGTAGCCCATTAATATTATACCTTGACTTTTTTTTTTTTTTTTTTGATTATTGCAATGGCTTTTGCATTTTTAGGGGTGGTTTAAGTCCCTCTGTGGTGCCACCACTGTTGACCAGAAATAAAAACATTTTACAGCTGACTTTATAGGTTCAACTGACTCACTGTACCTATACAGTAAAATCATTTTTGAGCTCACCATATCCTGGATGCTCGCATTTTTATCAGTTTTGGAATGTTTAAAGTATTAAGAAAATATACTAAACTAAGTATCATTTTTATGTTTTGTCACAATTAAAGTAAGCATTTCCAGTATTTAGAGTGGTACTGTTGTCTCCTCAAGTCTTGCAGTTGTCCTCGGTGTGCTCAGTCCTGCTGGAATATTCTCCAGGACCCTGTGAAAATGAATTGGATTAAGGGAGTATGAGAATTTTGTGTATTTTTTTTAACAGCTGGATATAAGCATCCAGAAGTGCTGCTCACTGTCCAGGGGCATCAACCCTTGAGTTGGATGTGTCCAACTATTTTCAGGACACTGCAGAGCTGAATTGTGACTTCAGAGGTGGTAAGCAGGGGCTAGGAGTCCCAACATCAGTCCTTAGGCAGACAGCCCCATTGTCCTGGTCAAGTACCCATTGACTGAAAGACTGAAAATCAGATTTGTTCAGATCAGATCTATTCTTTGCAAGATTCATAAAGTGAATTCACCAAGGAATAGTGAATGATATGAATGCCGCTATGTTTATATCCTCATAATTGTTACCAGTCGAAACCCTTGTGGAGCCCTTAGGAAAAGTTCACTCTGGCTGCCCCCACCAAAAGAAAATGCCAAAATTAAATGCACAAACAATCAACATAAAGACGCATATGCCTTTGTTTAATACAGGAGACCAAAGTAATGGCGAACTAAACCTATTTAAAATGTATGCAAGGTACTAATAAATAATAATACTAATAATCTGAAACAGATGCTTTGAGGCAAATACAAAATTAAAATTTATTAGTGTAAGAATAAACTAAAGAAAGCAATAACACAATCTCTGGAATTATGCAAGTCATACATTGTATTACCTAAACATAACACAATAATTGTTGAGCTTTCACACCTGACATTTAACAATATTTAAAGAATAACATGACCGTGGCAGTTTTTCTATTTACAGTTTAACGTCCTGGCGTCCTTGCTGCAAAGTCCCATATGACATTGTTATGTGAAATCTGACCAATAACTTCATGGCTGTTACTCTTTACACCCTGCTTAGGTAGTAGGATTACAGTAGCTTCAGGTTGAATGTGCAATCTTTTCCTTAAAATCTTTCTGACCACTACAGAACTTGGTGGTGTCTGTGTTGTCTAGATAGTGCCATTATGCACAGGGGCATACTTAGGAGTGAGGGGACCCTTGGTCTTGAACAATTGTTTGGGCTTCCCCTTAGATGTTTTGAAGAAACCATGGAGAAACTAGTATGCAGTCTCAAAACTTAGAAGTTGCCTAAACTTGAAAGGGCACTACACAAAAACAGCATTTAGTATGTGAGTATGAAATAGGTGCCTGGATAGCAACACAAACAGCATCTGAGATTATAAATGATAGAGTGGGACAAGCATGCAGTGCCAAAGATTAAAATTTTACTTGATAGCCATCAAAGCACAGTACACCATATGAAATTTCCAAAACAAAGAGCCTAGTCCATCAATTATATATTTTGAGAGAGAAAGAACCAGATAAGAAGAGAGAGAGAGGAAAAATATTTTAAAACATTATTCTCACAAGTTGTAAGAAAAGAAGCAAACACAAGAAAAGGTTTGTGGCACATCTGTTACCCCATATAATAAAAAATAAACGAAAGCAAAACGACCCCTTTTACAAAGGTGAAAATGACATCTTCTCAGATGGGAGTCCAGTATAGAACTGTTTTAAAATGGCAGAACTTCCAGTCATATGGATTCCAGGCAAGAAGGAGTGGGTCCAAGAAGGCAGACAACAGAAGTGATGTCAGCGGAGGAAGAGCCATAAATCGTCCGTTCTGCAGAGGGAGTAAGAGAGAAGGCATTAGGACACAGCGCTAATCCCTGGTTCAACGAATAATTATCTTCATCAGAGCATTTAAGCAGCCTCCCAAGCACACACTGGTGACAAGGTACACTTTGTGATTTGTCAGCAAAATTATTCTGCTCATGTATGTAAATTGTTGATAAGGATTTCATTTTCAAAAGGGATTTTTCACTACTGTAAGCTGTCAACAAAATGCAAACACCTAACATTTTTCACTCGTGTCCCATATCCAGGATAGTCCATAAGGTGTTTTAAGTAAAAGTTTTGTTGATCGGTACACTTCAACATCAGACTTTAGAATTATTAAATACAATAAGTGAAAGGAAAGACAGCGACTCATCAAAATGGTCATCAGTCATCCTCGAATTTTGTTTCAATGCGTATAACTGGACAAGTTTCTGTTTATGTCTATTTAGCTCAGTCACAATTACAACTAAGTAACCGCCATCACTTATGAAAAGGTTAAATTCAATAAGCAACCATCTGTACATGATACATCTGTCTTTTGCCCAAGAGATCAGTGAACAGCAGCTTTGTAAGTTTCCCAAAGCTGTTTTTAAACGACATACATTCGGAAAAATCATCACCTTTGTATGCTTCCCTATCACTAGAACTGTAACCTACAATGCTGTCAATATTATAACATGACAAATCAGTTTATTTGTGTATTCTCTGACAGCCCATTTTCATCTCTCCTGTTGCCTCAAATGCTGTCCAACAGCAGCTCTCTGTCACTACCTCCAGTTTACTGGAGGCACGTATACTCAGAGATGGCGGTGCATGGGTGTTAGCGACTAGCAGTGGTCGAGTTATCTTATGGGTAGTGTATAGGATTTCATGAGAGCAGAATCTGTCACTTTACACTAGAATTACCAGAGCCTACGAGAAAACTTGTAGATCCATCCCACCTTAAATTGCTTCACACTTCTCCATCAGTGACTTTTGTCCTGTAAATGTGTCGATAAGCAGCAAGCAGCCAGCTATCACATCACCCCACCGCCACACAGTTTTCTCAGCTCAAGTCTGTTTACCTGCGTGTCAGTTGCTTAGAGTTGTATAGAGTGAGAAGTCAAACAAAATGACACCTTTTATAAATACTGTATCGTTATTTGGAACACATGCATTTCATGTGTGTTCCGTGTCTACAACATTCTGTGTAAACACATTGTTAAAACAGAAACTTTTTTCATGTTTTAGTAATAATTGACAAAATGTAGACATGAAGTGTATAATGTGTGAAGCCTCAATTCCAAATATCAAATAAACACTTTCACAAAATGTATGTATTTGCTACGACCGCTTCAGTGGCGCAACGGTATCAACTGTTGACTGATAATCAAAACTTCATGGGTTCGAGACCAGACGAGTCCGTTTTGAGAAGTTAGCTGCTCTTATTCTTACTATCTTAGAATAAAAGCATACATTTGATTTCAGTCTGTAACAGCCGGTGTAAATTTATGATACTTGTAAAGGTTAGCTATGTTTTTTTTTTATAAAGTTTTATTCTCTCATTCGCGTTCACGATCCCACTCCCCCCATCTGACACTGCTGTTTTCACATAAAGACGCGCTATAACAGAGGTGAACTCAGATGATGATGACGTTTCTACATCGGAGAAAGAGTGAACGTCCCACTTTTGCCGTCGCTGTACTTTGTATATGTACACGGGAAGCTCTGCAGCCTACTTGTGACTTTACGCTGTAGGAAGTAAGTAAATAAATAAAGGTAAATAACATTCGATCTGGCTTTTATGTAAGTAACATATAAATGTTAATGTTTTGGGCACATGCACCGTCCAGATCTAAACACTAGAGTGGAGAGTCTATAGCTGATGGTGGAAGCTGCCATCGCTGTGCGAAGCAATTTAAGGTGGGATGGATCTACAAGTTTTTTCGTAGACTCTGGTAATTCTAGTGTTTAGCAGTAGGAATATTTATTTGAAAAACAAGAAGCAAATATTTTTTCATACATTTTGGTTAAAGAAGATGTGTGTTCTCAAGGGCGCAAGGAGCATGTAAACCACAGCAGCTGTCATCCAAGACGAAGCAAAATTGGCTTGTTAAATTGGTGCCTCCCAGAAGATGGCATACTAGAGAGCCACCTACATTGCCTAATGGGGTTAACCAGCACTGATTTTTTACAGATGTGATGGTTTTAGCCCATAACCACTGGGGCTCCACTGTGATTCATGGCTTGATCTTGGATCATACATTAGGAATTCTTCTTCGAATCAGGTTTATTTTTTTAAATATCTGGTCATTATGCTTTGCTTTGCAATGTTTCACAAACCAAAGTTACTTCAAAGTGAATACCTGCCAAATTGTCCATGAATAACATTTGTGATGGGTAGGCTTTAAAAAAAAAAATTTGTCAGTTAATGTTAACTTTTTAACTTTCTTTGCTGAGTGTTAACAATTGATTACTGGGAGGACAGCCATTGTGCCATTTCTCCTCTGTAAACTTTGTAAGGAGGGAATTTCCTGACTTGACTCTTTGTCTGCTACTGGCAAAATGTTGAGCACTGAAACTTACATTTTTGTGCATGGGCACACACGCACATCAGAGAAAAAATTGCTCAACAATAGGCTAATGGCAAATGATTTATCTAAAAAATACTAATATAGAAACAACAGATATTTGTTTCTGTCATTTTAATTGTATTTTACTTACTTTTCAAGTATGTGGTATTAATCATAGTTTATTTTTCACTTTCACTCAGCATTTTTATTCTGTTAATGATTTTTTTTTATCCTTTTATTTAAAGTTGTTAATGATAATAGCATGGTATGGTCTGCTTCCTGTTTTTTGAAATCTATGACCAGCTTCTTGGCTGACATTACAAGTGAAATTGTTTGTCCAGGTGCCACTGTAAGATGAGTTATCAGTGTTGGTAGTCACACCAGTGATGGTGTTATCATTTGCAAATTTAATGGTAGTGTTGGAGGTTTGTTCAAGCACTGAACAAGAAGTACAAACCTGTTGCTGATGGTGGGAGTAAGTCCCAAACCGAGGCAACGGAGATTAGCTTTAGTTGTACACAGTGATAAATGCTGAGTTACAGTCTATAAATAGGACAGTGTTATGGCAGTGTTTTATCATCCAGATATGTAAGGGTGACATGAAGCACAAGGGATATGGAATCCCATGTGGGATGGTGATGATGATATGGAAACAGGAGGTGATAAAGACTATCTGGAGTATTCTGTTTAATGTCTTCCAGTACCAGACTGACAAAGGCATTTCATTACAACTGGAGCAAGTGCTACTGGTGTGTAGTCATTCAGACAGTCCCTATTTATTTTCTTGGGAACAGGGATAATTTATTTTCTTTCTTTCTTTCTTTCTTTCTTTCTTTCTTTCTTTCTTTCTTTCTTTCTTTCTTTCTTCATTTTGAATTTGCAGTGGTCACAGATTCATCAGAAGTCATTATTATATAAAAAAAAATTAGAAAGCCACAAGACTATAGCAATACTACCAAAATTACCTGTCTGGAAAGCTTATAGAATTAGACTAGTGGACTACTATTAATTTTTAACTCCGTTTCTAAAATTTAGAAATGTAGTCTTATTGACAATGTGCAATTAAAATGTGAGTCAAGTATATATGTCATTTTCTAATCTGCTTAATGTAGACCAGGGTCAGGGGTGAGGGCGGTACTTTAGCCTATCCTAGCTATCATAAGGCGCAAGGGAAGAATAAACCCCAGACAGAGCGCCAGTCCATCAGAGAGTGAACATGCACACCCACACACCAAACACACAACAGAGCCAATTTACCATTGCCAGTTCACCTAACCTGCATATTTTGTGACTGTGGGAAGAAACTGGAGCACTTGGAGGAAACCACACAGACACAGGGAGAACATGCAAACACCACCAGTGCGGCAGCTGCAAATTCTTTAGCTAAAACTCCTAAACTGTTTCCCATTCATTCTCTAGGGTAGTGCTAAACCAATACCGATGCAATGTATTTTCAGCCACTTCTGTTTTGGAGGGCGCTGTTCTTCACTTTTCGCCGCTCTGCCTGCCTGCAGCGTCTGCCTTCATAGAGGTGCTGGGGCGTTTTTCTTTTTCATTTTAAGTAAATCGTTAAGTTTAAAATGTAAATTGCAGTTAGTTCTGTTAATTCATGCTTTCATTAATTATAGCTAATACTGTTATCTAGTGGCTTAAACTGGAAATCATCTCAACTGACGACAGACATCCATTACATGTAGAACTATCCATCCATCCATTTTCCAACCCGCTGAATCCGAACACAGGGTCGCGGGGGTCTGCTGGAGCCAATCCCAGCCAACACAGGGCACAAGGCAGGGAATCAATCCTGGGCAGGGTGCCAACCCACCGCAGACATGTAGAACTAAAGTTCAGTAAATCAGGAAGGATAGTTACTTTGAAAACCCACACAAATCACTCCAGAAACTCCTTTCTCCCTAGTGTCATATGACTTTTCAATAAGAAATATCGGAGATAATGATTAAGGTTTTGATATATATCCTGTAACCTT
The DNA here is from genome assembly GCF_900747795.2 of Erpetoichthys calabaricus. Taxonomy (NCBI): domain Eukaryota; kingdom Metazoa; phylum Chordata; class Cladistia; order Polypteriformes; family Polypteridae; genus Erpetoichthys; species Erpetoichthys calabaricus. The sequence continues at coordinate 253,206,992 of NC_041396.2, read as the reverse complement.
TTTTTTTTTTTTTGGTGTAAATATGTATTATCTAACTGCCTTACCTTAACCTTTCTTGTTTCTATTTGTCTGAAAAATTTCATGTTTTCTTGTGTAAACATGACTAAATAAAGAAACCTTAAACCTTCTCTGTCTGCCTATTATGTACTGCCTCTATCTATCTATCTATCTATCTATCTATCTATCTATCTATCTATCTATCTATCTATCTATCTATCTATCTGTATAGTGCCTTTCACATCTATGTCCACTCTCATTGCCTGCTTGCCTGTGTGCAGCGTTTCTCAATTGATAAATGATTGATTTATTTTTGACATAAATCGCAGAGTATAACAAATACGTAAACAATATTTATGACATAAAACTAATAGATAAATCTAATACTGTTATCTATCTAATGCCTTCTCTGTCAGTTATATAGTGCCTTCCTGATGTATCTGTCTAATGCCTTTCACATCTACCTCTGCTCTTACTGACTACTTGCCTGCCTGACTGCAGCGTCTGATAATTAATATGATTTCATATATATATATATATATATATATATTATATTATATTATATTATATTATATTATATTATATTATATTATATTATATTATATTATATTATATATAAGTCCCTTCCCTGTGTGTGTTTTTTTTTCCTTACAGGTTTATATCTTTTATACAGTGACTTCCATAGTGTATCTTTCTATCTAGTGCCTTTCATATCTATATGTACTCTCACGGCCTGCTTGCCTTCCTGTAGCGTCTGTTGATTAATAAACAAGCTGTAGCATTTTTAATTTAAGATAAAAATATATATAAAATAAAACTATAATATATTGCTTATACAGATATCTGTCTAGTGCTTTCTCTGTTTTCTTATATAGTGCCTTCTTTGTCTGCCTATTATACAGTGAATTCCCTGTCAATCTGTCTATGCAGTTAATAGTAATATTATTATTATGTAGCAGCTTCCCTGTCTGCTTGTTATATACTGCCTTTCCTTTCTATCTATCAATCCATCCATCCTTCCATCCATTTTATTTTCTCCTGACAGTTTTATATCTATTATACAGTGCCTTCCCTATTTATCTGTCTAGTGACTTCTCTGTCTGTGTATGTCTTCCAGAACTTAAAAATAAGAACAGTTATATGGACACTTGTTCATGTTAATTGCAGTCTCAATTTAAAAAAAAATATTTTGAAAAGAGCATCCCAAATCTATTATACAGTGACTTCCCTTTTTATCTGTCTATCTAGTGCTTTTCAGATCTATATGTAGTCTCAAAGCCTTCCTGCAACGTCGGTTGATTAATAAACAGGTTGAAGCATTTTTAATTTATTTTATTGACAGAAATCTCAGTATAAAATATATACTGGTATATATAAAATAAAACTAATATATTGCTAATACTGATATCTGTCTATTGCTTTCTCTGTCTGCCTATTATACAGTGAATTCCCTGTCTATCTGTCTATGTACTAATAATAGTATTATTACTTTTTGGCTTCCCTGTCTGCCTAGTATATAGTGCCTTTCCTATCTGTCTATCTATTATATAATGCCTTTCATGTCTGTATATCTACCTACTGTATCTAGTGCCTTCTCTGGCTGGATATTATTTACTGTATAACCTGCATTTTTCTGATAGATATGAAAGGCACTGTATAACAGATACAAAACTATCTGTCTGTCTAGTACTTTTCACATGTACATGTACTCTCACTGGCTGCTTACCTTCCTAAAGTATCTGTTGATTAAGAAAAAGGCTGTACCATTTTTCATTGTGTATTTTTTTTTTTTTACATAAATCTCAGCAATAAAATATACATATAAAATAAAACTATAGTATACAGTAATCCCTCGCTATATCGCGCTTCGCATTTCGCGGCTTCACTCCATCGCGGATTTTATATGTAAGCATATTTAAATATATATCGCGGATTTTTCGCTGCTTCGCGGGTTTCTGCGGACAATGGATCTTTTAATTTCTGGTACATGCTTCCTCAGTTGGTTTGCCCAGTTGATTTCATACAAGGGACGCTATTGGCAGATGGCTGAGAAGCTACCCGGCTTACTTTCTTTCTCTCTCTCTTGCGCTGACGTAGGGGGGTGTGAGCGAGATGGGGGGGAGGGCTGTTCGCACACCTAGACGATATGGACGCTCGTCTAAAAATGCTGAAAGATTATCTAAACGTTGCTATCTTTTGTGCAGCTGCAGCTGCTTCCTGAAACGACATGCTGAACGGTGCTTCGCATACTTAAAAGCACGAAGGGCACGTATTGATTTTTTTATCTGTCTCTCTCTCTCTCTGCTCCTGACGGAGGGGGTGTGAGCTGCCGCCTTCAACAGCTTTGTGCCACGGTGCTTCGCATACTTAAAAGCCAAACAGCACTATTGATTTTTTTTGCTCCTTTGAAGAGGAAGTTATGTTTGCATTCTTTTAATTGTGAGACTGAACTGTCATCTCTGTCTTGTCATGGAGCACAGTTTATTCTTTTGAAAAAGAGACAAATGTTTGTTTGCAGTGTTTGAATAACGTTCCTGTCTCTCTACAACCTCCTGTGTTTCTGCGCAAATCTGTGACCCAAGCATGACAATATAAAAATAACCATATAAACATATGGTTTCTACTTCGCGGATTTTCTTATTTCGCGGGTGGCTCTGGAACGCAACCCCCGCGATGGAGGAGGGATTACTGTATTGCTAATACTGTTATCTATCTGTCTAGTGCTTTCTGTGTCTGTCTTTTACACAGTGAACTCCCTGTTTATCAGTATAATAACAGTAATTTTATTACTGTGTAGCAACTTCCCTCTCCCTTCCTATCTATTTATATATCTATCCCCTTAGCTGTTTTTTTTCTCCTGACAGTTTTATATCTATTATATTGTGCCTTATTTACAGTCCCTTTGGGGTTAACAAACTTTCTCCCCAGCAGGGAATCAAACTTTGGTCTCTGAGGCACGGCAGGCCTGATGCACTCTGATTGGCTGAGCAGTCTGTGTCAACTATCCGCAACTGGCCACACAGTGTTACCCCAGTCAAGTATATAGTTACACCTAAATTAATCAATTTTTATGATTTATACAGCTACATGTTTGTATTTTGTTTAATACTTTTGTCTTCTCAATTGAGAGAATTTCTTTTTACTGGTCATTTTAGGAGAATGTTATTAATTCAGTTTTCAGTGTTACACAGATTCTGTTACAGGTGTTTGTAGCATTACAGTTGTGAGCCACTAAAATCAACACTAGTCCCTGAGTGGCTCTGTTGTGTGGTGGCTGTGTCGGTATGCGTGTTTACTGTGTCGGTGTGCATGTTCACTCTGCGAAGGACTGCCATGGTAGTATATGGCTACAGGTATATACTGTAGTATGCGAGCACAAAGGGAAAAACTATCTTGTTGTGTCTGTCTACTCTTCGTGCTTTTTGGAAATCTTGGCTCTCCCAACAACAACTACAGAGCAAATTGCTGAAAAACTCATGGCAATTTTCACTAGATTTGGGGTCCCTGATGAAGTTGTAAGTGACAACAGTCCACAGTATACCAGTGAAGCATAGAAAATTTTCTGTATAAAATATGATTTTCAACAAATAACCTCCAGCACACCTTCAGTATAATCCATGCTTCTATGTCACCTTAACCTGTCAGTGCTCTGAAACAAACAAAAAAAAATCTGAACAATTGTACTGTAGTTCAGTACTGTAATGCAGTCATTAAGGTGTTATAATGTAACTGTTGTTTTTTTTATCTGCATAATCGTAAAACAAAAGCAAGGAGCAATGTTTTACCTATTTGTTTTTGTTCTCTAATCTCCATTTAGTTTTAGGAGAAGGCCATTTTAAGGCAGCTATGCAATGTGGCCCCTCAGTAGTTGAAGTAGCATGCATGTTGAAAATGAGGCACAGTATACAGCACAGAATCACAAAAGTAGGAAGAGAAAGCAGATCCAAGGAAAGGGTTACTTCTGTTTCACAAGTTAAATCTGATGAGGCGAGGAAAAGGAGCACAAATGTTTGTAAGTAATGAATGTCTCCTTATTTGCTGGTGTCTACAATTACTTAAGTAGCTGACAGTTTTGTCCAAACATGCTGTATCCACATACAATTCAGTATTGTTGTTGTAGTAGTGAGATTTACATTTGTAAGAAATGTAGAAATATTTACTATAAATACTCCTGAATTAACTTTCTGCATGCTCTCTTAATCGTACCCTAATAATGACAATTAACAACAAGCAGTGTATACACCAGTGCAGACAACACTGAAGGCTGAAAGGCTGCAGCTACTTCAGAGTCAAGAGTTAAACAAATAGGACATCTGCAAGAGTGAAATGAACATGATGATGATGATAATGAAAACCACAAAATCCAATATCAAAAACAACACTATCTAAACTAATGTTGTGAGTAATGTATATTAATTACTGCATTGAGCCATTTACTTTGTATTTTTGTAGTTAAATGTTCATTGTAGAAATTATATAATAAAACACAAAGGTCTGTGTGTCCAGTCCATCAGATCAATCTGAATGGTCAGTTTGGCTTTGGTGAGATGCATGAGAGTGAATAAAGGTGCACATTAAGAGAGACGCATTCAAAGACGGAAAGTATAAAACTGAACAGGAGAGTAGAAAGGTCCCTCAAAAATTATGACAGAGTATAAGAAATAGGATTTATGGGTACACGCTCAAGAGGGGAAGTACTTGTGAAGAGAGGTTAATACACAGGCAAATATAAAGGAAAGGCACTGGACCCGTTATAACACAAATAGCATTATAAATGCAATTTGCAGTTTTATTATTTATGTATATACTTTTATTTTTCTATTTGTATTTATTGATCATCATTCTTTATCAGTATGCTGCTGCTGAAGAATGTGAATTTCCCATTGGGATTAATAAAGTATCTATCTATCTATCTATCTATCTATCTATCTATCTATCTATCTATCTATCTATCTATCTATCTATCTATCTATCTATCTATCTATCGCTTAGCTTGAAGCAAGGTCCATATTAATGCAATTTGCCTTAATGATGGTTCAGTTGGTAAAGATGTCATCACCAAGTTGCACTTGTTTTATTTTATTTTTATTTGGTGAATTCTGTGTAATGCACCTGGGCTTGAAGTTTTGAAGTAATAGTATTATTAGTGGAAGTTACACTGTTATTTATTTTATTGTTATTATTTATTAGTTTAAATATTATGCAGTTTAATGATGGTAAAGTTGTTTAAAAAATCATTTTTACATGTCAGTGAACAGAGATTGTTAACATTAACAGAAAGTGTAGTTGGTTTACAAAAAATATTTACTATTTATTCCTTATCTAAGACATGTTCAGTTCAATACAACTTTTGACAAGCACCTCTGGATATTTTACTAAGTATAAATACCTCTTTGGAGGGTTGAATATATGTTAAAATACCCATTTCCCCCCCCCCCCCCCCCCCCCCCCCCCCCCCCCCCCGATCATACTGACTTAGCCACCTCCCCCACCCACCACATAATTTTTTTTGCTATATATTGCCTTTGATTCTTGTAAGTCTAAGCATTATCCTCTGATGAAAACCCCTGGCAGGGGTTGAAAGCTCAGGAATAAAAACTACTTTGATACGTGATTCATTTTTTTCTCCCTTTGTGGATCTCCAGCTGCAAATATGCAAACCGTATCACAGACCTTCTCTTCCATATATATTATAAAATATAATTATTTTATGTGGGCTTTCCTTATTTAGGGCCAGTGTGAAAAAAGAATTTATAGTCCTAGTAACATATGACATTAAGCAACAGAACTAACCCTTCATGATTAACACATATGCCTACCTATTAAAACTAAAGGGCAAAACACACCGTTTAGAAAAAATTGGAAAAACACTAAGAAATGAATTTTTTTTAAAGTTTATCCAATCTCAGAAGCTGTATAACATAAAGGACATACCAGTATTTATATGGATACATCAACAACGTTACATGTAGTGAAACCCCCAAATAATTGTGGGACCTGCTGCTCTGGCAACAATCAACATTGTTGTCAGAATATTGTAATGTCCACAAGGAAAACAAAATGGCATCCAAGCAAAATGACCAAAACATTAAACGGAGATGCTAGAAAAATTAAACAGAAAATCAGTCGCAACAAGAACAATGCAAAACCGAAAATGCATGCTAAGAAAAATTTAAGGATACTAGGAAAAGGAATCTTTTTTCACGATTGGACTCTATTTTAGTTTTTTGTAGTTATTTCTTGGCTTTGACAACTTGTTAAGCTATTGTTTTGTTTAGTCTTTTTCATGTGCTGCCATATTGTTTTGGTATAATTGCCTCTATTTTTGTTGTGCAGTTGCTAGGCTTGATGAGCAACGTCCTATAACATCATCATTACAATGGGATATCCCAAATTGACTGAGTATAGAGATATCTTCAAAGAACTTTGTGTGGCTTATTGTATTAGCTTGATCTTTTGGTTTTGATTGTTTTGGGTTACCAGATTCTTGTCTCTCATCTTAACTAATGAATAAATTGTATTCCTGGCTCACAACCCACTTTTTACATCCTTTTTGACCTTGATTTTTGCTTCATATTTTGGGTTCTGGTTATGTACCCATTTTGTTACTTTCTGGTATTCTTTTTCCTTCTTTTTCCCGACTCCCCATCTCCTGAGCCTTAATTAAAATGCATTTATGACTTTTTATTTTTGTGTAGTCATTACACTTACCAAAAATGATAGGAAAGTGGGGAAAAAAGTCACAAATATAGTGCCAGCCTTGCTAAAGAGATCAGGGGTCTCATTTACAAAATTTTTGTTGATTCAAGTGTGAAAATATACGTATGCCAAAAAAAAATCTGATTTCTCAAATCAGATGAATGTACATTTCTGTGTAATTTAGCTTATTAAATCACAGTCATCTTGCAAATGTTCATATGTGAATGCACCTTGAACCTCGCCCACTTCCACCCAGAAACAACTGTGTATGGACTATGCTACTGAACCTCATACATACACAATCATAATGCTGCAGATCTTCATTGGCTTACAGAGCATCCTCTCTCCTTCACATCCAGCCACTGCCAGTTGCATTTGAGGAGTTCTATGGCAGGCTTCGAATGTCACTGTAGCACCTCTCCTCTGCACTTTGGGGGTCAGGGAAAAGCATAAGATACCAGCATCTAAGTGGGTAGCCACTATCATCTGGCTAATGTAATGACATGATTGTTGTTACAATGATTAGTGTAAAGCTGTGGGATCGGACATTTACTTCAGCAACAAGTCAACCATCATACACAGCACAATTATCAAGTCATTTGATCAATACTACTTTGCCTTAAAATAAGTTAATCATGGGTGGATGCAGGACACTGACCCACAACGATTGTCTGTCTCATTTTGGCATCACAGATGACTTGTGCATTAATGGAATGTAACTGGTTATGGTTACCAAAAGCAGCATCTTTCTTGCTAGGTGCCCTTATTTTACGGTGGTATTGCAATATGACTGCTGTCAGTTGCCACAGTTACGCTAGATAAAACAGAACACTACTACAAATGTCCTTTTTATGTTGGCATGTACAATCAAACTATATGGAAACTGAATGTAGGGCCTCATCAGTTGTTTATGGCTTCTAGCACAGCACGCACGATGTAGCTGAAGCTTGGCTGAAACATTTCTGACCTGTCAGCCAGTTCCCCTGGTAGGTGTCTGTTGCCAGAAAGCCAACTGTTAATATAACCTGCAAATGAACAGGTAGAGCCTAGTTTTGGATAGTCAGTCAAGTCAGTCAGTCTAATGCTGGGGCCAAATCAGCACATAGTTTCAAGACAGTGGTTCTAGAAAGTGTAAATCGACTGATAAGTCAGACATCATCATGGGCAATCAAAAATTGGACTAGTCCCTGAAAGCTTGTTCCCTTCGTAAATGATCATTTGTATAATCTACAAGCTGTACCAAACAAGTCCTATTGTGTCAATCCATTAGATTATGAATAGAGTGTAGGGTATGAACTTTAGAGCTTTCTGTGTGCCGGAAGTGAATCACACCTGTGTTTTTACTACACTTTTCTTTGTAATCCTTAGAAGTAACAACAATTAGCCTACATAAACTAACAAAAAAGCAAAAACGTTCTTCAATGCAAATATGCAACATCCACTCTCTTAAAAGGGAACTAACATACAGTCTATACATCATATTCTTCACTTTTAAGATTAATATGTTTGTCACGTCAATACACATTATTATGACGGATCAGTGACGAGAGTTGTTATATGTGTGAGTCATCATTTAAATGATTTGGCTGCATTCCTCTACTTGAACAAGGGTGTCATCATTTCCCAATTTCAGTGAAATGTTGTTTTAAATATACACAAGCTTTGCAGTCAAGTTTTCTTTTATGAATCCCAGCATTTGCGTTGAAAGCTTCATACACACATTTTGTGCCTACGCAAATTTTATAAATCTGATTCCGAAAGAGTTGCCTCTTGCCCTGTTTTTAGGTTACTTTTAAAAAGAGTACTTCACCTACATCAGTACCACTATTAAATTATGTCTCGACATCTTGCAATTTTGGCCAGAATAGTAATCTCTGTGGTAACGTCATAATGGGGCAGCTAGAAACAAAAACAGTAAAGATGCTCACTGTGTAGATAAGAAACCTGATGCCAGTATTGACACTCACTTTTTGTCTGCAGCTTTGCTCTTCTATGCTTAATAACACCTACAATTGAAATGTTACTTATCTTTGTATGTTTCAAAACATCTATGGTACAGTAAGTGTCTGACCATCCATTTTTACTTACCCATATTTTCATCTCAAGTAGTGAGAGCCTACAGTGGAAGACTTTCAGCTTCTATATAAACCAAGGTGTAATTTAATTGTACTGTATTTGTTCATGTTCAGATTTATGAATGCAGATTTTCATTTCACAGACATGTATCTTTTCTTGCATTAAGTCAATTAGCAAAACAGTTTAATCAAATCAGATATTGTTTAAGTGCTGCAAAAAAATCAGACATATGCTGTAGCACAGAATAATATGCTTAATTATAATTTCTTTTGTATTTACTGTATATCTAGCATTTTTTTCAAATCTGACGATCTAGATAATAATAACAGAAAATTAGAGTATATCCTGGCAGCATTGAATGTAAGGTAGGAATCGAACTTTTGACTGGGCACTAATTCATCACAGGGCAAGTTCACATAGACACAGCAAATTTAAAATCATTTGTTAGCTTAACCTGAAAGTCTTAGGGATGTAAGAGAAAAGCTGGAGCACCTAAAGAAAAGCCCATGCATAGACCGGTTCTCCGGTGGGGAATTCACTCAGGGTGACATCCCCCCTCTACTGCTGGTTGCCCTTCCTGGGCAGCTGTAGGACTCCAACTCCAAGCCTTATGATTACAAAGCAATTGTTTTAGCTAGTGGTGCTAGCTCTATATGAACTCTATAGTGTGTCTGTACATTAAGGTGTAGCTGAAAATAAAACCTGTGGCCATTCAGGTATTGAGTAGCCCTGCTCAACATTTGTGTTAAATATTTTTTCTGCTTTATTCTTAAGTCCACTAAGTTAGTCAATCTTGATTCTCCATATTTAGTGGTATTCTAAATAGTGTAGGAGACTTATATGCAATATTTAATATACTATATAAAATATTTAACTGCATATGAACTGTCTTTTGTTATAATGCTTATTTTAAATTTGTGATCTGACCCAAAATTTCCTGATTCCGAGTGATCATCTGTATTATGTAAGGTTATGACACTGTGAAGCCACCAGTTGCTGAGAACTTCCTCACGTTGCTAGAGAATGAGAAATTCTTTATCCCTAGAAAAGGAATGCTGTCTGTTCACTATTTTTAGTTCCCTGCTCGCCCTAATGCATGGCTTCCCATCATCTCCAGATTTGTTTATGACATCTGTGATGATTGTCAGCACTGGCAAATATATGACTTATAATGAAACTTATGAGTGTATTTGTTTATTCAGTTTATTTTCAGTTTCCTTATCTGTATATCATACTCTCCCACACAACTTCTTCCCACACTTACTCTCCAGTTTCCTCAGGGGACTCTGGTCTTTTTCATTCTAGATTTGTAAATATTCAAAATATTCATTTTTACTTGCATTTCATTTAAATACTTTTACTTTTTTATCCATTTCATTTTACATTTTAACAAGCTTATTGGGTAACAACATTTTTCTTTCTTTTTTTAAGGATCCAGTTCCTTACGTCCATTTATCGAATCCACTTAATTAACTTTTAGAATCATGGGAAACCAGAGCCTGTCCCAGCAATCAAAAAAACTAATGTGAATTGGGCTCCAGTCCACCATACGTACCACTGTGCACACAGCACTAATCTAGGACAACCAGTTGATGTAACCTGCATGACTTTGGGTGCAAGACAAAGACTGGGCTACCTAGGAAAGACTCACAGACTTGGAATGTGCAAATTCTGCAGCGGCAATGTCCAGGATGACATCTGAACCCAGGACTTTGTGGTTTGTGAGACCCCAATTAAACTAGCCTTCAGTGAAGCAAGTGATCTAACCGCTCTGCCACCCTTTATAAAATTAATCAGTGTTTATATTATTCTAGGTTATTAATTAAAGGCCAGCTGAATGTCTTGTGTGGAAGAAAGTAGCATAATCCTTTATTTGGAAGGAGAAATAGAGATCTTTTATTAATTAAAAAAAAAAAAAGTTGCCAACAAGGATAGCAAGATATTAATAACACATCATGTCTAAAGAGATAAGTCCTGCTAGTCATAGTATACAATAAATATGTAAATTAAACATTATAAGATGCTTTCTAATGTTATGATTTTTCACATCAGTCAGTACCAGTCCCTGCCTAGGATTTAGTATTTACTATATAATCCTTGTATAGTAATTGTCATTAAGGCTGTGCGGTCTTGGTTAAAAGTGTTGTTACTGAGCAGATAAGCAGACTTGATTAGCTTGAGGATGATTCTGGGATACTTGAGACAAACATGTATAATCAGAAATAATCTGTCACATTTGAGCGATAAAAATCCAGTAGTTTCCAAGATTTTTGATGCCCCTCTCATATTTACTTTAAAACATCAGATCACAGTACTTTATAAAGGCAAGAAATTCACAAAACCTGATAGGCATTCTTGTTTGAAAAAGCAGCTGTACCTGTAGCCTGTTTTTGATTTCGATTGACTGTGGTGAATAAACAGGAGTTTTTGGCAGAGGTGAAGTAAAGGTTTATTGACCAACATTGCCTATCATTGTACCTTTTATGGTGGGTTTCAGAGGTGTGACCAGAACATCATGTGTGGGTGGGCATTTGGCTTGTCTGGGGGGGCAAAAAATATCCATCCATCCATCCCCATTTTTGTAGGGGGGGGTCAAATAATAATAACAACATATAAAAGTAAAAATTGTGGCATAAATCATAACCTATTGTTCAATAAAATTAACAGAGGCAATGGAACTTGTATTATTATTTTTTGTGAACAAATATAAAACTACATCTACAAGGTAAATATCAATAAAGTCAAATGTGTACAACATATGAGAGCAAGAACAGAAATGTGGCTTATTGTAGTCATGGGAGGCTATAGGACATCAGTTTCCAGCGTTTAACCTGGATATTATCTACAGGACCAGTCTGCGGTTACTCTTAGCAAATTCTGAAATAAACTTCATTCATGTCTAGATTTTCTATGATGTTTTTCTCATGTGCCAGAATGACTAAATGCAGCATTGTTCGGCAGAGTGGAGTGAGAATGCGGTTCAAAGTAGAGAAAGAGCTTTCGCATGCAGCTGAAGACACACCAATGATGAGTGCTGTGATGCAGACATGGCTCTGATGTGCAGGATACTAGACGCGTGTTTGTGGAAGCCGCCACTGTCTTTTTCTAGAACTTTTTTCCAATTAGTGTAGACGTGTTTGTTGAATATGTCCACGCGGTCCGAATTGGAAACACTAAATTTGCTGCAGGCAAAGCAAAAGCTGCCATCATGGACAACAGAATATTCAAGCCATGGTCGAGTCTGATACCAGCTTGCACTAAAACATCTGAGTGTCTTTACGAATGCACGCTTGGGATAATTAATTAAAATGGGCTGGAATGGATATCCATATTTAAGTCAGGCAGACCGGACTGTATATTTTGTTGAAGGCAGAGGTTTGGAGTACCCGACACGGGCACAGAGCTGGAGGTTTGTGTAGGCTTATTTACATCTTTTGGAGTTTCAGTTCCCGATGTGAGTGCGCTGTGCTCCATGTTGGTAGCAGCGGTGCTGGGCTCAACCGTGGAGCCAGCAGCTTGCGGAGGGACAGAGGTTGAAGATGTCTGCTTTTTAATAAGCCACCTATGCATAGCCTTTGGTGTTACCAACCAGAGAATAAAAGAAGAATGGAACTTATACGCTGTTTTAATTAAAGAATGCAGTCAACAAGTTCAAAACATGCTGCAAAATGTGCGGCGAAGTGAACTGTGAGCAGTATGGTGCCTGTCTAGTGGAGGAGACACTGACGGATACGCCCCAAATTCAAACAGGCCAATTGGAAAGCAACTCAGTTTTGAAAATCAAATGTTATTCTTCTCCAGAGTTTTCATCAGACAGAGCATTTCGCAGGGGGGGGGCATGGCTTATCTCTGGGGAGGGGGCAGTGCCCACCCCAAATCCCCCCCGTGGTCACGCCTCTGGTGGGTTTATGTTTTTCAAAGTGTCGCAGTCCCCGATATCTTTATAGAAATCTTTGTATAAGGAGTTTAAATGTATTTTTATCAGGTCACCCTTTAATTGAGTTCTAAAAATCAGACCACCATGCCATCAGTTACACATTTGCTTACATTATTGTCAATCATATCATTTTTCAATCCCATTTTATCAAGACTAGGGTTGCTGGGATCTGGAACCTATCCCAGCCAGCATAAGGTTGAAGGTCAACATCCAGACAGTGTTCAGAAGCCATTAAGAAGGCTAACAGAATGTAAATTTCACACAAACATTAAGTTTTTCTTCATACAAAGAACCATGGACATGGAATAAGTTACAAAGTAGTGTGGTAGACAGTAGAATTTTAAAGAATTTCAAAACTAGACTTGATGCCCTAATGTTCTGAAAGAAAACGTGGACAGGATGCCAGTCCATTGCAGGGCAAACACACACTAGGACCAATTTGGCATTGCCAATTCACCTAGCCTGCATGTCTGTGGACAGTGGGAGGAAACTGGAACACCTGGAGGGAACCCACATAGACAGAGAAAGAACATGCAAATGCCACACAGGGAGGACCCAGGACACAAACCCTGGTATCCTTGATACAAAGCAGCAGCACTACCACTGTGCCACCATACCACCCTGTTATTGTCATATATGCTCCAAGACCATGTTTACCCCTTTACAACCAACTCCTTGTTCTGTGCCCATGTTCCAATATGTGTTCTCTCTTACTAGCTGACACCTTTTAAATTTTATTATGTTGAATAGCGCCAAAGTGCACCACCAGTTAGTTATAAACAAGGGACAATCAACAAAAGTAATGTTACCATTCAGGTCTGGGGTGGCATGAGCAAAAATTAACATGCACATTAATCAGTGAACACTACTTATTATTATACAATATAATTATCTATTCATGTGTAATTATCTGAAATTTGAATGGATTTGAAAATGCATTTATTAAAGTGCCATTTTTGTAATCTATTGAGGTACAACCGTTTTATAAAGTTATTCATGAAGCTAGATACAATGTTTACTGCTCATGACCAAAAGTTAAAATAAAATGCACAGAAAAATAACCACGTACCTTTTTTTTAATAATACATTATATACAACTACATTATTAAAATAATGCCTTATTGCATTCTGGATATCACATCTTTTTAAAAAATTATGTTTTCCATACATCCATCCACTTATTCATGCCCAAATTAATTTGCTTAATCAACCAAAAGTTAACCCAGTACTGGCTACAAGGCAGAAATCAAATCCATCCATCCATCCATCCTCTTCCACTTATCCGAGATCGGGTCACTGGGGCAGCAGCTTGAGCAGAGATACCCAGACTTCCCTCTCCCCGGCCACTTCTTTTAGCTCTTCCGGGAAAATCCTGAGGCGTTTCCAGGCCAGCCGAGAGACATAGTCCCTCCAGCATGTCCTGGGTCTTCCCCGGGGCCTCCTCCCGGTTGGACGTGCCTGGAACACCTCACCAGGGAGGCATCCAGGAAGCATCCTGATCAGATGCCCGAGCCACCTCGTCTGACTCCTGTCAATGCAGAGGAGCAGCGGCTCTACTCTGAGCCCCTCCCGGATGACTGAGCTTCCCATCCTATCTTTAAGGGAATGCCCAGACACCCTGCGGAGGAAACTCATTTCAGCCGCTTGTATTCGTGATCTCGTTCTTTTGGTCACTACCCATAGCTCATGACCATAGGTGAGGGTAGGAACATAGATCGACTGGTAAATTGAGAGCTTTGCCTTATGGCTCAGCTCCTTTTTCACCACAACAGACCGATGCAGAGCCTCAGCAACCACCAAAGCCGCATTCCATTTGGCCTGCCAGTACTTATTAGCTGCCTTCAGAGTCCTACAGGACAAAAGGGTCCGGTAGGCCTCCTTCTTCAGCTTGACAGCATCCCTCACCGCCGGTGTCCACCAACAGGTTCAGGCATTGCCGCCTTATGGCCACAGCTCTGGTCAGCTGCCTCAACAATAGAGGCATGGAACATGGCCTATTTGTACTCAATGTTCCCCTCCTCCCTCGGGATGTGGTCGAAGTTCTGCCGGAGGTGGGAGTTGAAGCTACTTCTGACAGAGGACTCTGCCAGACGTTCCCAGCAGACCCTCACAACACGTTTGGGCCTACCACCAGGTGGTGATCAGTTGACAGCTCCGCCCCTCTCTTCAACCGAGTGTCCAAGACTTGTGGCCGCAAGTCCGACGACACAACCACAAATCCACAGAAATCAAATCCAGACTCAAAAATGGTGATTCTCAAAATAGACCAAAAAAGTTTTAAAGAATTGAAGAAAACAGATAAAGAACACTTTAGCTATCCTCATAAAAGCTGGTAATAGAGAGCAAAGATAAGACAATGTTGAGGTTTACCATGAATGGACTCATGCTAATAACACACTTTGAATGCCAGTGTACATTAATGTTTACACATTCTACAGAAAATGGCATTTCCTGCCATATTTTCAAACATGTTACTCTTTACATACAATTTGCGAACAAAACAGCAGGATTTTTCTCTTAAGTTTTTAATTGTTAGAAATTTGTCAGCTTGATGGCGTGCCCAATTTGTTCCTAAACGTCTGTCTCTAGGGTTGCTCTCTGATTTGACTGCCTGAGCTCAGATCAAACATTAGGACTTTCTTTTTCAAGTTAAGCTATTTGTTGAATTATTTAGTAACCGAGCTTGGCTATGTAGTTTTACTTTTATTTTGATTACTGAAGTTTTTTTTTCAGTTATAGTTTTTGTGAATGATAATAGCCTTAGTGACTAGAAAGACTATCTTGGGTGAGAAAAAAAACTAGTTACAAAATGGTGACTTGATGACATCACCAAAACAATTTTAAAATATAATAAATCCAAAACCACCAATTAATTATATGCAAATATTAAACCAAATGAAATCCTTAATGATATTTGTGAATTCCTAACAACACAAACAATAAGAATAATCCTATAGAAAAACTAAAGCCAATGTTACATTACACAACTTGTAATCTGAGGTAGTGTCAAACTTGTATGCTGCAGTTGATTTTGTTACCTGAACCTGAGTGCAGCTCTTAAGTGTAAGTCACCTTGGATGACTATGTAATGACTTTCCAGCATAGTTTCACATTTCCAAAAATCACGAGGTTTTCTAACAAGCAAGTAATGTGACAGAGCTGAAGCCTTTACAGATGCAGCGAGTTCAGCCACAATCTCAGCTCTTTGTCCTTTCTTTCCATTTTGTTTAGATATTTGAAGCTCAATCTAAGCATTGGCTGAGCGCTCACTAGTTGTTACTTCTCAAACATGCAGAGCCTGCCACTGTGACTTAATGCAAAATTACACCTGTTTGATTTTGTCAGGCCAGGTCACAGACTGGTTGGAATGAGTTATGCCAAACTATACGACTGACTGTCACAGGAATGTGCCACAACTGCCTTCTGCTTGCTAAGATTCTGTAAATAAGTGTAACTGAAAATCGCTGGAAAAGTTGGGTATTATACTATGCCTTAAACAGAAAGCTGGGATTTGAAATTTGTAAAAGGAAACTCTAAATAACACTAAAAGAAAAGCCATAGCTAGAATGAGGTGCAGTACTGCTGTAAAGCAGGTGGAAAGCCTAATTTCAGAATTATTACTTGTCCAAATCCTAAACCTTAACCGTAAAAGACAAAAATGCACTCATTGGTAACTTTAAAAGCCACAAAACAGATTTTTAGCAAATCCCCTGGTGCTGCTCTGCTTTTATTTTGCCAGCCTTGTCTATGGTAATTGCAACATGAATTAAATAATATTTGGCCCACTAGGAAATGTTTGAGGACAGAAATCTTCAGTTCTATAAATGTTGACATAATAAAGAAATTATCACGATAGGCAGAATTAAGGCTGCTTTTTAGATAAAAGTGTGAAAGGTCAAGATCGAACAAGACCACAAGTTTGGAGCTATGGTTGGAGCGCAGAGCAAAGCATGGCATTGGAATTATTTTGCTTTGTATGCCTTTTATCCAAACATATTTTCCACCCATTTATTTTTCGGGAATTGCTGCTCTCATCTGTGGAGTAGATTTTTTTTCCTATTTTTAGCAGCTTCCATTGCACTTATGAAGCATATGACAGTCTGTGATTCCCAGGAGTTCTTGTACTGCACATCTGGATATTGAATTACACCAGAGGTGGTAACATCGTGACCCACAAATAGATGAAAGTGTGTAAAAATACTTTGAGGTGAATATTTAAATATTCACAGCTTTACTCTATGCATTAGTGCTGTTAAAATATTGTGCAGAACCCCATTGTGTATTGAGTGTTTTCAAAAATGTTCCTAGTGTGTGTGGTCTTTTTTTCATATTATAGGAAACTGTGATTTTTTTCAGTTTTTTTAATAAGTAGGTTTTAAATTAGATTTACTTGACCAATTCATGCTAAATCCATAATGAAACAAAGCATTAATCACACTCAGTAATGACCAGTGAGACAGTCCTGACTGATTTATAAAGATGTGCACTGTCCAAGATGCTCTAAAATAAACACTGCATGAGGAACTGTGGAGGAACCTATATCCCATCAAGTTATGCTAGGCTGGTATAATTTGTGATCAGATTTTTCTTATAAACTTCACACTGTAGCAATAGTCAAGTTGTAGGTGATCAATGGTTTTGATATTATTCTGAGCTATAATCTCAAGAGGATGTATACATACTGCATACCACAACTGGTGTCTTTCTTACTGGCAATTGTAAAGACAAGATGATGTAACAGTAATAATAGTTCAACCACTTTTTAAACTGCTTAATTCAATTTGGGATTACAGCAGTTCTGGGAGCATGAACCTCAAGACTGAAACCAAACCAAGATGTGGTATCAGTCATTTAAGACCACACTAACTCACACACCTACATTCACTCACCTTGGGCCAGTTTAGGGCACATCGTTAGGAAGTGAGTGGAAAACAGGAGTATCTTGAGGAAAAACCTCATTCAAGAACAAGAACAATGTGACACCACACATGCCAGCATTTGAAGCAAAGACTGGAACTACAATACAAAATGCTGCATTACTATGTCACCCATTAAAAAAAAAACATATACACTGCAAGAATAATACAATGCCTATAAAGAGTATTCACCCCTTTAAGGTTTTTTTTTTTACATTTTATCATTATATAACATTAAATTACAGTAATTATAATGTGGCCTTTTGACATTTTTCAATAGAAAAAGACTATTTAATGCCAAGTGAAAGTAAATACCTGCAAAGTGGTCTGAATTAATTACATATATAAAGCACAAAATAATTGTCACTTATGTATTAATACACCCAAATCATCACTGGTACAGCCAATTCCTTTTAGATGCCCCATAATTAGTTCAGTAGAGATCACCTGCCAGGAGTTGAAGTGTTTTTTCAGTTAATTGTAGAATACATTTGTTTACCTTATCTGAAAGGGACAGCTTGTGTCAGTGTGGCTGCCTAACCCAAACAATGAAGACAAAAGGACATTCCAGGTGACGCTATGAAAAGGTGTTTGAAAGTCAGGGGATGGAGACAAGAAAATATACAACCCCAAATCAGAAAAAGTTGGGATAGTATGGAAAATGCAAAAAAAAAAAAATGACACATTTACGTTGACTTTTATTTCATTGCAGACAATATGAATCCAAGATATTTCATGTTTTGTCTGGTCAACTTCATTTCATTTGTTAATATACCATATGTCCATTCCTGCATTTCAGGGGCTGCATCACATTCCAAAACATGTTGGGATGGTTACGGCCGGCGAGGAGGTAAAAAAATTAAATAATGATGTGATTTCTCACAAGTGATGTCAACAGGTGATGGTAATCATGATTTGGTACAAAAGCAGTATCCATGAAAGGCTAAGACTTTGAGGTGCAAAGTTGGCCAAAGGATCTCCAGTTTGTCAACAAATGAGTAAGAAAATTTATTGCAATGTTTAAAAACAATGCTTCTTAAAGAAAGAATGGAAGGGATTTGCATATTTCTCCCTCTACAGTGCATAATATCATTAAACTATTTCAAAGCTGGTAGAGATCTGCGCATGATGACTCAGGGCTATCATGGCTGCTATTTGTGTATTGAGTTGAAGGGGGCAAATACTCAAAAAATCAATAATGTTGTGTTTCATGTTTGCAATTAATTTACATCACTTTATAGAGATTCATTTCACATTTTACATTGATCAAAGTCACAAATGGCAAATTAAATCCACTATGATACAGTGATGTTTAACATTAACATGTGAAAACTTCCAGTTAGGTGACTACTGTTTATATTTTCTGTGTAATGAATGCAATGCTGAAATCATCACATGCATATACTGTAGCCATGATCTATCCTATAAAAGGCACGGTATGTAAAAGACCTGTGCACATAGACTCAAGGATGTCATGGCTTCCAAAGGTAGACCTGCTAGTGGTGAATACTTATGTGATCAATTATTTCGTGTTTTATAATTGTAATTAATTTAGTCTACTTTGTAAAAATCTGTTTTCACTTTTCTTTTGACCAGTATCCAAAACTCATGGTGATTCAATGTTGTAAAATATCAAAGAGGTTAATTCATTTTTTTATAGGCGCTGTATTGATGGAACTGAAAGGT
Organism: Erpetoichthys calabaricus; assembly: GCF_900747795.2. Classification (NCBI taxonomy): domain Eukaryota; kingdom Metazoa; phylum Chordata; class Cladistia; order Polypteriformes; family Polypteridae; genus Erpetoichthys; species Erpetoichthys calabaricus. Next base: position 253,187,681 of record NC_041396.2, on the reverse strand, counting down.
TATTTACATTCATTGAATTGGCCACTGGCCCCCAGGATTAATGCTGTTGATTTCATTTAGTTTATTCCACAAAACTGGGTGAGTGTCTTGACTATACAGTGAAATAAACATCAGACAAGGAAAAAGTGGCGCAGTAAATTTTGGTTGGCTTCATGTCTCTGTCTAGGATACTCTTTGATTCACCATATTTCTCAGTGAACTGGATTTTCTCCCTTAGGCTCAATGGGAAATTGTTCCTCTAGAATCCTGCCATGGTTACACACCAAGGTCAATTAATTATTTATTCTTCTCAAAAGCCTTGAAGGAGGGTCTGTTTTCCTGTGCCTCTGTGCCTCCTAAAGCTGCAGTTTTTGACATTTCGGAAGATGTTAACTTACTTATTGTCAGTTGCAAGCCTTTGTGCACTTGTGTGTATATGCTTGCAGTTAAGGCCATGTCATGTGCCAGGAAGCGCGTGAAAGTGTAGAAGAGGAACCAAATTGATGGCTTCCTACTTTAGCTTGCTGATTTAGAAGAACTGATCTGGAAGATTTGTTTTTCTAATAGAGACAACTTTTTCTACAATCCTTTTTCCCCAAATTTGGCTAAGGGCCTTGCTTTAGATATCCTATTCTAGAAGACTTCCAAACACCTGCAGACTGCATCAAATTGGCACCCTAAGAACCTACAGGATGAAATGGCTTTTGAATTGGAAAACATACTAACCCGTTTAAAGAAATACAGGGTTGTGGGAGGTCAGAGCCTATCTTGGCAACACTGGGCACAAGGCAGGACACCAATCTTGGACAGCGTGCTAGCCGTTAATGCACACACCCACACTCTCACTGTGTCTAGTTTAACATCCCCAGTTAACATAACCTGCACGTGTTTGGGGGACGTGGGAGAGAAGCCATGGTGGGAGCATACAAGTTCCACATGGACAATGATCAGGCATGGGACTTGAACCCAGGATGCTGGATGCATGATGTAACACCATTAACCACATCACCATCTATCAAACTGTAATCTCAGTTACTTTATATAGCTTCTTGTCCTATAGCTCACATATAAATGTGTATTGAACTTTCCTTAGTAAATCAAAGGTCCCAAGAATTTAATGGACTTTACAGTGACTACTATGTCCATGTAGCTCATCTTGTTAGAGTTTTCCATATCTCCACTTAAACTCCACAACATGGCAGTTATTTTCCGAAATTCTCAGTCTTTTCTCTGGCAACGTACTCCGACTCATAATGAATGCACTTACCTTTGATTTCCACTAGATGTCCTCACAATTTCTGTGGAACCAACTTTACTGATTTGTTTGAGAAATTTGATGACCCGGTTATAACTAAAAACACACACCAAGGTCAATTAATTATTTATTCTTCTCAAAAGCCTTGAAGGAGGGTCTGTGAATAAAGTAACAGTAATATAAGTAAACAAATTATTCTAAAGTGCTATCAAAGTCTAAGGGATGATTTACCCTTTTGATGCTGAATTTGCTGTCTGTGAAAATTACCAAAATCATTTTCTATTACTCAAATAAAGGTAAGCATACTATTAAGTACTGTATACAGTCTATACATGGTCATTTTGATGAGCCTGATACCATTCAAGTCAAACAATTGCATGTAGTGAATTTCCCATTGGGATTAATAAAGTATCTATCTATCTATCTATCTATCTATCTATCTATCTATCAGGCTGTGTACAATACATGTTGTACTGCTGATGCTGTTTTTCAGCATCCCTGTAAATGTCATTTTCTTCTGACAACTCAAAATTCTGATCTGACAGTCTAGAATCTGAGTCATCAACAATACGCAAAGTATCTTATGCAGATGACTTCTTTTGCTGAGAATGACTGCCAGTATTTGTCTCACAGTCTTTGCTGACATATATTGGATCAAACATACATTCCAGGTGACTCATTTCAGAGAAATGAGGCTGTCTGGCACACTTTGATTATGCCAGCAGTGAAAGATACTACATAATTAGTGTATGAGAAAGGCACTATATAAATAAAAGTTATTATTATAATTTTTATTACTATAGCCTAATAAACCATTACTTTGTTTTATTTTGCAATAGTGTTTGCAATTTGAGTCCTGGCAGATGTAAGCAATACGCCACCCAAACATTATATATATATATTTTTTGTATGTTGATTATCCCATGTACTTCTTGAAGATTGCTGTGGAAAAAAAAATAATTTCATGTTATAATGCAGAACAGAGACAACAAAGTTTCTGATTTAATAGGCTAGGTTTGGGAAATATGGCAGTATTATTGTGGCAATATTTCCAGCCTTGTTGCCTGACATAGACAATGATTGTCAATTGATTACTTGTGCACGCTCACGAAAAAAAAAAAAGATCATTTACAGATCTAGGCAATGTAAACACAATGACTATGAAATAGCAATCACTAGTCACCTATTTAAAGATGGCTAATTTACTTGCAAAGAAGAAAAATGGTCCAGTTTTTTTCGTTTTATGCTAGATGAAAAAGGGGAGCCTGCAAATTTAAACAAACAGTGTGAGATTAATAAAGAAAAAGGAGCACCAGGCTGGTGTTTTGTTCAGTTTTGGTGGCATAAAAATGACAAGCTTGTGTTAGGACAGAAATGTAAGGTGCCCTGAAGCAGGCATCAAAAATCAGGTGTGTTATAACTGATAGTAACAGGTGGGCACCTGCTCGCACATATATAGTAACAGGTGGGCACCTGCTCGCACATAGTAAGATACTGGCATATTCAAGTCCATGAATGCTTCACTGAAGCTGTGATAGCAGATGTTTTATCAGGAGAAGACTGAATAACAGTTTCTTCTTTATTACTTAGGATCCTTATGTCAATAGGCGATATCAGTGGCAACCTGTGATTGATTACATACATCATCTTTGGACTTTGCTGACAATTTGTATCGAGTGATTAAACGTCATAAATACACTATGCTAGGGGTGGGGGTTGATTTGTTTCAAACCTATTTTTGTAAAACTTGAGTTATTTGTATGGAATGTTATTTGATTTTAATAAAATCAATAAATAAAACACTATGCTTTAAACAGGCTGTATATGCTTTGTATTAATAATAATAATAATGAATTTTATTAATACTAGGAGGCTTAGCCCCCTGCTTGCTTCACTCGCCTACCCCCAACCCGGGTGTGCAAAGCGCCAGCCACTTTGTTTCTCTGCACTCGCGTTGTGGAGTTGGGTGGGGTGGGGGGATTTGTTCTGAACTCACGCTAAGGAGATGCGGTCGGATCAGGTGCTGGCTTGCTGCTGCTTCCAAGCTGCGTGATTTGCTTTTTGTGCTGCTGCGCGTCAGTCATTTAAAAGCCTGTACAGCAGCTTTTCTCATGGGACGTCAAAGTGTCTTCTGAGAAGATCATGTCTCGACCCAAGATTTTTTTTTTATTATAATAGAGAGATTATTTTATTAATAGTGTTATTTTATTAATAATACATTTTATTATACATTTTATTTATATAGCATGTTTCTCATGCTCAAATCGCTTATTTACTATAGAAAGTTTAAGTGCTTTTTCAGCAGAAAGGTTCAAATCCAATTACATTTTCAGTGTCAAGATACCATTTAGCAGCCTGACAGCTTCCTCTGTTATGGGGTTCAGTGTAGTAGGTGTGCCATGTTAACGGCCAACTGAAGCAGTGGTTTGTGACATATTAATAGAAAACATGAGAGGTAGAGGATGTACTGTTGTAATTGTGCAGTTGTGAATGAACGGAATCCAGACTGCTTGGATCATTCAGTGACTGCTCCTGTTGCCCAATCTCGCCAAATGTTGTTTCACATTTTTTGGTATTTTCAAAAGATTGCAGTCTCTCAGGCTGCTGAGAAAAAAAGACACAAGATTTCAAAAATACTGTATATACATGTAAAAAGTGTGTTGTAGCCGGAATCATGGTATACTGCCACTGAAACTGGCTGTTAAAACATTAACCTGTTTTTAAAATAATAAACCACCAGTAGGGCAGTGTGTTTGGCAAGTGTGTTGTGCTCTCCAGTCACCTCTGCATTAGACTCCCACTGTATGCAGTGATGTAGTTTGACAACTCTCATATCCTCATCACTGTCCCAAAAAGAATTTGAGATCAATTACTACGACAGGAAGAGATGCCGCTGCTTAATTTATCTCCAGGTTAATTTTATGTATGGGTGTGCCATTTTACAGGCAGTGAAATCTGACGTATGTGCCTTAGTAGGAAAATTACTACATAATTCCATACATTTTATGGAAAGCAAACATAATTTATTTACTTAATGTAAAATAGGGACTGCAACTTCGAAGGGAAGCCTATATAACGGTGCTGATATGTTGTAGCAGCCAGGAATAAGTCGCCAGTAGTATGAGCTGGCATTCTATCACCAGTGGCAGGGGTGCCTATAAAAGCCTATAATGTTGTGAACAGAATTTCATCTAGTATGGCAAAGGCAAATAGTCCTTTTAAGGATAGCAAACCATCTAAAAGAACAAAGGATTATGTTGGTAATTGGCACCAGCATTACTGTATATTCATAGCTTGATCCACAACTGGACTGCCTTAGGATTATTTAGTGGCAGTCCCTGCACAGGTGGGCGGAGTGGTGGCTCTGAGGCTAGGAATTTGCACTGGTAATCGGAAGGTTGCCGGTTCGGATCCCATAAATGCCAAAAGTCACTCTACTTCATTGGGCCCATGAGCAAGGCCCTTAACCTGCAATTGCTCTGTCCTGGGTATGACGTTAATCTGCATCCTGCCCTGCATGCAGGCTCTCCAACCTGCAGGGAAAAACCTGGGGGTTGGTGGCAGAATTGGCACTCCGGCCACCATAAAAAAAACTCACACCTGTTCCAATATATCTGAACTAGTGTGGTGCTGAGGTGTCACCCATTGCATAGCTACACTTGGGTCCCAATCTGGGATACAGTGTTGACTCGTCATGTGGTGATGCGGCAATGCGCTGTATCAGCGCATGCTCCTAACCTCCCTCTCCTGCACAAGTGAATTGACTTGTGAAACATCTCAGATATGTACACGTATGAGACATATTCTCTTCCTGATAATGTTTTCATCACTTTTCTTTAATTTTAGTTTTACACATCTCTCAGTGCACATTTTTTGTTGTTATCATGTGAAGTGCAATGTTAGCTAATATGTAAACTGTTGCTGGGCTGGACTCCTGACCAATGAATGAGGCAAGGAGATGGGTTCACTTCGAGTGTTTGCGTCTGAATGCATTCCATTTTCAACCATGGGGAAATTAGACTGACAGTAATTTAGTAAAAATACATATGTTTGAGGTGTTGTAAGAATATGACTGGATGACTTGACTCATGGATTATGAAACACCAGTAATGTGAGATTATTTTATGGATTTTTTGATACTGTTTGCTGTTGTCTAGAGTTAGTCACTATTGACCCCTTTCATATCAGAAAAATTGTTATCTCCATTCTACACAGGATCATGTGATTAATATTTTTTCTCTATCATTACAAACTACATGGGGTTAGTAAAAGATAAAACAAAATTACTATTTTTCGGTGGAGTGTCCCTTTAAGTGAGAGTCAACAGTGAGTCAGTAGTGGCCTATAGCCAAACCCTGAAGGCCACACTGCCTGCCTGATACAGAATTAATTATTAATGATAAACTGCTTTGTGTTAATCCACGCTACAATAGGCACTATTAAAATGATGATTTAAATAGAGCATGGTGGACTGGCACCCTGTCCAGAATTGGTTTATTCAAGTCAGCTTGTGAATTAAGTTATTGTGGCCTTGCACTAGACGATAAGGTTAGAAAATGAATGAATGGGCAGCATGGTGATGCAGCTGGTGACTCATATCTTTAGAGCCCAGGTACCCACTTGGATACTTTATCCTCTCAACATCCCAAATCCATTAAGTTGATGGTGAGTTTAAATTGGCAATATTTGGTTATGTGAGAAAGTCAGCTTTACTCAGGTTTGCTTCTTGCCTTCTACCCATTGCTTTTGTGATACAGGAGCCTTATGACTCCATTTTGGAAAACTTAACCGTAGGTTTTTAAAATGAGTACGTAATTGATCTGTTAATGATTAAGTTTTATATTCCAAATGTGTTCACTGTGCACACCATCCTAGGTAGATGGATGATTGATGAATCACACAATATAAAATACTGATTTTTCTCAGATTTCAGTGGGCTTTGCAGCAGAGCTTAGTATAACTGACAGTGTAAGAATTAAATACTGATAGATTTATTTATAACTCATTCACTCTGCTCTTTTAATTCTATATCAGAGGTCTCACAGCTTGGCTGCACATTTTCATTCAGCTCCGTTGTCTTAGTCAGAAGCAAATTATGGCTGCTAATGCACATTACTTTTTATTGCGTTCATTTTAGTTTACTGTCTTGTAAAAGATTCAAAACTCTTTTTTTTTTTGCCCAGCCAACTTCTAAATACATTAGATTAGTTTTGACAAGAACAAGATATTCTGCCTAACAAAGCTCTCCAATTCTGTTCATATAATTTCATCGAGTCAAGTGTTGAAGGTCTTTAAAGCCCTGCTATCTCCCACATTATTTAGTAATTTATTCCTTTTGTCTGTTGCTCACTGTGTAAAAAAAATCTTTGAAACATTCCCTTAAAGGATTAGTTTGGCATCTTCAAGTTGAAGTTATTTGTTCACTAACATGGTATATACATGGCATTAAAAAGTGAAGGATTTTTGTAACAGATTTTTAAACAATGCTTAACTTGCTTATTTGCCTGATAGTGGAGGATATGGTAATAAAAAAAATGAGAATGTTTTTAAGTGAGTAAACTCCCTGATACCAATCAATCCATAAACGCATGAAGAGAACATGCAAAAGTCATGCAGACCCTATTGCTGTGAAGCAGCAATGACAGCTCTGTGGCTACAACTCTGCACATGCTAAAACATCTGTGCTAAACGTACTGAACTTCAACCTGATTAAGACTAAATGTATGCCAGTTCTTGTCACTTCATTGCACACTATGTGTGTATTAATCTTTCTCCTACTAGGCCACCAAAGCATGTGTGTGCATGACGGTAGTGGCAGCATTAGACAAAATGTTTTTGAAAAAATATAATCAAAATCTATTTTGAGTGATCAGAATTAGCTTATGTGAACGTAAGTGTGAATTTGGTGATTATTGTCTAGATCTCTGTAGAGCAGAGACAGCCACTCATAACCGGGCATCAACATTAAATACTGTCAATAACACCACTTTAAAAAAACGACTACAGTGATCCCTCGCTATATCGCGCTTCGCCTTTCGCGGCTTCACTCTATCGCGGATTTTATATGTAAGCATATTTAAATATATATCGCAGATTTTTTGCTGGTTCGCGGATTTCTGAGGACAATGGGTCTTTTAATTTCTGGTACATGCTTCCTCAGTTGGTTTGCCCAGTTGATTTCATACAAGGGACGCTATTGGCAGATGGCTGAGAAGCTACCCAACTTACTTTTTTCTCTCTCTCTCTCTTGCGCTGACTTTCTCTGATCCTGACGTAGGGGGATTGAGCAGGGGGGCTGTTCGCACACCTAGACGATACGGACGCTCGTCTAAAAATGCTGAAAGAGTTGCTACCTTCTGTGTGCAGCTGCTTCGTGAAGCGACATGCTGCACGGTGCTTCGCATACTTAAAAGCTCAAAGGGCACGTATTGATTTTTGACTATTTGTTTTCCTCTGTCTCTCTCTCTCTCTCTCTCTCTCTCCCTGCTCCTGACGGAGGGGGTGTGAGCTGCCGCCTTCAACAGCTTTGTACTGGCGGTGCTTCGTATACTTAAGCCAAACAGCCCTATTGATTTGTTTGGTTTTCTCTCACTTTCTTACATTCAGTGCTCAAAAGGAAGGTATGTTTGCATTCTTTTAATTGTGAGACGGAACTGTCATCTCTGTCTTGTCATGGAGCACAGTTTAAACTTTTGAAAAAGAGACAAATGTTTGTTTGCAGTGTTTGAATAACGTTCCCGTCTCTCTACAACCTCCTGTGTTTCTGCGCAAATCTGTGACCCAAGCATGACAATATAAAAATAACCATATAAACATATGGTTTCTACTTCGCGGATTTTCTTATTTCGCGGGTGGCTCTGGAACGCAACCCCCGCGATGGAGGAGGGATTACTGTATTTAATGTGAAACCACAGCTCAGCAAGTGAGGCGAAGCACACCACCTTTTAAAATACGGTAGCTGAGTCTCCCAAAACCATTTTGCTCTTTTCTCTTTAAAGTGCAGTGTTCTGAAATATATATGCAATCTCAATGCGCAGATAAATAAATAATAATAATACATTTTATTTATGTAGCGCCTTTCCCATGCTCAAGGCACTTACAGAATAATTTCTCAATAACACACTTGACTTGAAAAATGAACATATTCAATAAGGTTTAAAGCTTTTGTTTTTACTTTAATTAATTCATTACATTTATATATCACTTTTCTCGCTACTTAAAGCACTTTATATAGACAGAGGGGAACAATTTCAACCACCACCAATGTGTAGCACCAACTTGGATGATGCAACTGCAGCCAATTTTGCATCAGTACACTCATTATACATAAGCTATTAGATGGTGAAGAGAAAGACGGAGGGGATTATTAGGGGGTTAGAATGGACCAGGCCGTGACGGGCAATTTAGCCAGGACATTGGGATAAATGCTATTCTTTTCAAAGGATGCCCAGGTATTCCTAATGATCACAGAGAGTAAGGATCTCATTTTTATGTCGCATCTGAAGGACAGCACCATATTTACAGCACAGTGTCCTCATCACTGCACTGGGCTATTGGCATCTACACACAGACCACAGGGTAAGCGCTCCCTGCTGGTCTCACCAACACCTATTCTAGCAGCAAACGTAGATGGTCTGACATCCAGAACTAGCTGAGTCCAAACATGCTTAGCTTCAGGTTGATGACCTGTTCTGAAGAGTATGTGCTATGGCTACTTCATCTCCATTATCAAGCACAAGTGCAACCTGAATATTTTTTAAAATGTATAAAAAATGCTTCTGTTTAGACCACAGTTTCATTTGGCAAATTCATATATACGATCATTGTGACAAAATAGCTTTGACTTGAAATTTACCAAACCTATCCTTTAACAAGTGTAGATAATAGGTGAAATGACTGCTCACCAGCTAAGAGCTCCACTGGTACCTGTTTGTATTTGTTATAAAGATGATGCTTCAGTGAAATGCTGGGAAAGTAGGCCAAAAACAAACCTTTTGGACGATTCTCACAGAAAATGTGCAGTATTAGGAATGCCTCACTAACAATTCATTAATATAAACAGCAAGTTTGGCAAGAAATTTAAAGGAATGAAATCCTTCAGGCACTGCATCCCTGAAGGATACCCCCAGTCTACATTTTTTTCATACTGTGCCTTTCGTGGAGAAACCTATCTCTCAAAAGTGGCACCAAAGCACCTACATTGAGTATTGTTACAGTTCTTGTACAGGTAGATGGAGCAAATAATATCTGGTTCCAAGTCTGACTCTTTGTTCAACAAATATGTAGTTCTATCTTCTGGAAAGCTGATGTTCTAAATTATTTCTAGCTTTAATCCCAGTCCTTTGAATAAAAATAAAATTCCCACCTGAACAAACCCCATGCTATGCAACTTTAAAGGCTTCTGCTGGCCATGTTAATTTTAAACAATAACATCTTAAGTCGGACTCTGCTTTGGGGCCCTAAACAATCAAAAGCACATTAAAATTCCGTTTGGGACTTTTTTCCAAAGAGATAGAGTCAATGGCTTGATCTCCCAGGCAAATAAGCAAAAAACCCAGCGACTTGATTAATGAGGCTTAGAGCAGAGTAGAGGAATTATGGCTTGTGTAGCATATTAGACAAAGAGCGATGCAGTGGCATGCTGCCCCGCAAGGCTTTGGCATGAATTCTAATTGGGATGAAGCTGTTGAAGTTCTGCCATTCACAAGACATTGCACTTTGACTCAGTGAACCTTGTATGTATGGATGCAGCTTGGGTTTTTGCAAACAGGCAGACCAGGGAAAGTCCTTGTAGAAAATGAAACCGTCCTCTACCTTTTTTCTCTCTGCAGTGTGTTATTGTCACTAGTGTCTTATTTATCGTTAAACTGATATAAACCACCTTCACTTTGCAATAAGAAATAATTGCAGTCTGAGGCAGTGAAAGTTGCACATAGTGTTTGGTGCTGTCAATAGGAGGCTCTCAGTGCAAGATTTTAGGTTGTGCTGTATGTTGTGTAAGGGTTGCTATATAAAAACAATTGACTAAATGATGTTTTAAAGCTACAGTGGTTGGTGCTGCTGACTCATGGTACCAGGGGCTTGAATTCTAATCTAAATCTGGTCCATACTACAATCTGTATTGTAGTGTGTGCATTTTGCTGCAATTTTTCTCTGAGTACTCCAGCTTTCTTCCCACAGCCCAACAATATTCATGTTTGGCTTACTGGACATTCTAAATTTGTCCCATTTCACATGTGTGTAAGTAGCCAAGCCCTCTGGTCGATTTTTGTCAATGGTTGGTTTCTGCTTTGAATCCAGTGTTGTCAGGAAAGGTTTTGCCAACAATGACCTTATATTTGGGTTAAGTGGGTTTGAGAATGTTATATTACAGCATATAAGCTTTGATCCCACCCTTTGTAAGTACTGTAAATGTTAAATAATTGACTTGTGGAGGGCATTGCATGAAGCAGCTGGTGGTTTGAGATTTTGATGTACTTAGCTTTGTGATACAGTACAGTACAATAGGTGCCATATCTTAAAAGAAACAGAATGAACGACGTAAAATAAAACTGGTTTTGTCATTGATTAATTTATTGGTCAAGTACAGGGTTTACTTGCTTGAATCTGAGCTTCGTAGTACAAAGAACAGACTACAGAATTAAAAGCTCTTTTGTCTATTATCCAACCCACTTAATCCAGTTTAGTATCAGGAGGAATACGTTGTTCTAGTAGCAGTTCATCACAGGGCATATTGATGCACATGTCCATGTTCTCACCCAAAAGGAGCCAAGTCCCCTAATCAACCTAGCCAGATATTTTTGAAAACCCAATGCAGACTTAAGGAGCACATGCAAACTCCACCTAGCACTCTGAGGCCGTGAATTAGTTGGTCTAGCTGTTGTACCACCATGCCACCTATAGGAAGTTCCACATATAAAACCAAATTGATTAACTCGGATCTTTGTGATGGTGACATGAAAGAGGCTATACAAATAGAGGCTAATAGTTTGTCTGTGCTTTATAGTAGAACTCAAAATTATTTTAGTGGTAGTGCTTAACATGGAAGGTGCAGTAGAAAGCAATAAACGACTGATTCTCTAAGTGTAAGCAGCTTATGCTACATGTGGAGTCAGGCTTCAACAGCCACACAGCTGCAGAACAGTGGAAGCTGAGAGGATCACATAACTAAGAGGCACAGTCCTGAGCCTCTGACCACTCACAGTATCAGATGACAAGGTAATAATGTTAGACTCCCCTGAAAGCTAACAATATGTAGAAAAGTAAATCTGTAGAATGTGAAATATGCTTTAATGTACTCCTGCAGAAAACAAGGTGCATGATACTGTGAGCAGATGGGAAGGTCACTTGTGTTTGACTGCTCGGGCTCTAAGTTGATGGAATTTGTGCTTTAACATATGAGAAAGAAAGAGAAGAAGTTGTGATACAATTTTCAGATACAGTGCCTTTTATAATAACTATTCAACCCATTGGAAGTGACTTCTAAAACCAATTGGTCTACACCAGTGATGATTTAAGTGCATCATATTAAGGGTGGTGGCATGGTGGAGCAGTGGTAGCGCTGCTGCCTCGCAGTAAGGAGACCCGGGTATGCTTCCCGGGTCCTCCCTTCATGGAGTTTACATGTTCTCCTCGATTTTCAGGTAGACTAAACATTGCTAAAGCATCCCTTAATACAAATTTTTCACCTAAAAGTTAAGGTTAATACCGTAAAGTACGGCAATGAATTATTAAATTTAAATTGCAATTAATAAGTTATAGTTAATGAAGAAGTTCTTCTTACATTGAGAAGATGAAGAGTATTGCTTGTTTTGGCAGGAAGCATTAAGGTGGCCTGTACTTGATTACTTGAGCAAGAGGATTCCCCCAGAGAAGTAACTTCTCGGGGAGATTTGTCAGTTGCTAATTGCAGCAATGGCAAGCCAGCCTGGGAAACATCACATACAGCTTCACAGCTACACAGCAACAGATTGTACCTACTACGATGGCAATAGCAGCAAACGTTTTTAGGAATCAGAAAATGGGTAAAAAAACATGTCGAAAGTGAAAAATCAATAAGAAAATCTCCAGAGCCCAAATGACAGAAGACACAAACCGTAGTTGAAATGACACACTGAAATATCAAACGCCAGTCTAACAAGAAATCAGTAAATAAGTTAGGCTGTTTTAAATTTGATATCCGTGATCTAGGAAATGGTGATTTTTTTTTTTGTTTGTTTTGTTTTTTTATCATGAAGTCACTTGACACTGATTACCATTACGTGATTATGGAAACTGTTAACGGATTCACAAAAAATGACAAGAAAATGGTGATAGAAATGGACAAAATAAAAATACAAAATCAAAAATACACTTAAAACTTCAGCTTTAACTTTATTTTCATACATTATTTACTCAGTACAAGGAAAGTCTTATTCTGTGAGTCCTCCAGCAATAAACAAGAATACACAACAAGAGAGCAGACTACATAATGATAAACAAAAAACACCTCAGGTACAAAAAATGCAAAAAAATTCCCAGTTAGGTTTGTGTGTGGTCATTCTTCCCACAGTGCTATGTGACTTTTAAAGACTGTGAATTCTAAGGGGTGCTCTTGTAGCAGTCCCTCAACTCAAAATGCCAAGAAGGCCAATGGGTTTTACTATGGGACTCATGTGCAGTGCACAGTATAAGAAGACAACACAATAAACATGAAGTCCCACTTTAGATGTTTCCCCTTCTGTCCTTCTGTTTTATATATATGGCCTCCTCTTGGTTGTGCTAATTAAACACTTGCTGCCAACCATCCTCTCAACTCTACACTCCACAGAGGTCTGGCTCTGAAGTCAATTCTTGGAGTCATTTCTGTCCCAAGTCCAACATTACTTTTGTAGGTCTATGTTTGCTCCAGAAACAGCTAGCTAAAGTTCCCTCTGGCAGTTCCAGTGTCTTTGATTCCTAAAGCCTTCTATGTGGCATGCAGGGCCAGGCCCCCTAGGCAGTATCCACACTTCATTCTCTTGGCACAGTCCCACAGGTTTCCTACTGAGACCATTTCTCCTTTATGCATCAACAGTTAATATCATATCTGGTCTTTCTTTCTAGACATTACTACACTTCTTATGTGTTGCCGGTATACTTCCTTGTTGTCAGTGACCCTGTTACCCAGCCTGCACCACCAGTCCCTATCAGGTGCTCTTCTACAGTGCATATAACATCATGCAATCAAACTATTCAAGACAATAATATTGTATTTAATACAAATAAATTACCACCTTTCCAGGTATTATGTAAAATTTTTCCTCCTTTTATTCAAAGTTTCAAAAAATTGTAAAATGTGATATTCAGTTTTAATTATTTCAGTTACTGGTAAGTACTTTTTCTCACAGTACATTGGTTAAATACTGTGCCCCTATCAAAAAAGGAATAGAAAAGAAAAGAAAAAGGAAGCTGCAGTTAGAAACCCGCTAGGGGAATCTGGAGCTACTAAGTGTGAGTGTCACATATTTAAGTTTGAATATATGTGGATAAAGGGCTGCCAAAGGCTAAAACAGTCCTCTGCTAAGTGAAACCTATTTTTCAATTTTTAAATGGTGCAGTACCTTTAAATTAAAATGGTAAGCAAGACAGGTTAATCATATTGTATGGCAAGCATCAGTTGAACTTTATTACCAGGCATCATAGTTGCTAAAAGTGTTTCTTGGTGGTACATCCATGCCTATAACAAAGTTTATACAATTATCAGTACCATATACAATGCATGACACCATCACATTATTTACGAGTGAATGATAATATATTGCACAAAACGCAAGTAAATGCAATTTGACAATGCAGAATTGCACTAACATGCAGTTAAATTTGGTAGCATAAAAATAATTTTGATAATTTTCATATATAATAATGTCCATTTGGTATTATACTAAAGAGAGGTATGAAAGTTTAATTTCTAGTTATGCCTATTAGCCACAACATTAAAACCACTAACATGTGAAGTAGACAACATTGATTATCTTGTTTCAGCAGCAGCTATCAAGGTGTGAGATATCTTAGGCAGCAAGTGAACAATCAGTTCTTGAAGGTGAGATACAGGAAGCAGGAGAAATGGAGAAGCACATGTTTCTCGCCGACCTTCACAAGAGCCAAATTGTAATGTCTAGATGATTGGGTCAGAGCATCTCCAAACTAGCAGGGCTTATGGGTTCCTGGAATGCAGTTGTTTGTATCAATCAAAAGTCCGTGGTAAGACAACCAGTGAACCAGCAACAGGGTCATGGGCTCCCAAGACTCATTGATGCATGTAGGTGAGATGGAATAATTCTGAGATGGAATAATTTGGCTTCTTGAAATGATTGGGAATCTCATTGGGAGAAAAAAAAATCACTAAGTACCACAGGTTCAACACACACACTTTTTTTTTTTTTAATCCATACGTATAAACTCCATGTACATTTACAGTTGATAGAGTAAATCATCAGCATGTGTGTACCTTTTTGTGTACTTTATTCTGTGGTAAATGTATTGAGTTAGCACATGCTGAGACTTGAAGTTTTACAATGTTATAATTCAAGTTCGTGCTGGGCAGTATGACCAAAATTGTATATCACAGTATTTTTCAAAATTATACCGGTTTCACAGTATTAGACAGTATTTTCTTCCCATGCATGAGTGGATGTTAACCACATTTTCCACTGCAATTACTGCAGTAGACTGGCTAAGAATAACCTATTCCACTGTCATGAGAATTGTATATTGTACAAAAATCATTTTAATGTGCACACAAGTATTAATACAGGTTTGCATGGCCCCATAAAGTGATAGTTTTCAAGGGGGTGGCACTAATGAAGAGAAGGAATCACATTGCATGACAGATGCAGTCAAAATATAGAGCCTTTTTTTTTTTAGAATTCACTTGAGCTCCATATGCGCAAAGCATAGAATTATTCAACTAAAAACTATATATCGAGCTCATCTGTCTCGCTTAAAACTGCCCAAAATATTCCCAGGGCAAGATCCAACCTGCGAACGCTGCAAGCAAGCTCCGATCTCACTGGGTCACATGTTTTGGGCCTGCACCAAACTAACATCATTTTGGACCAAAATTTTTAAGTGCCTCTCAGACAGCCTTGGTATCATAATTCCTCCAAACCCATTAACAGCTGTGTTCATTGTTCTTTCAGACGGACTTGAAGTGGAGAAGGACAAGCAAACGGTGATTGCATTCACTACACGTTTGGCACGCAGACTTATTTTGTTTTGTTATTTTGAGTTATAATCCTAACTCTCCTCTGATACAGTGGGAAACCGATGTTTTATATTATTTGAAATTGGAAAAAATCAAATTCTCAGTTAGAGGATCTGTACAGAATTTTTCAAAACCTGGCAGGATCTAATCAATGATATTTTAGAATAAGAAGTAATAATTATTTCCGCATTTCTTTCCCTTCTTTTTACCTATATATATTTCTTCCTTTCTTTTGTTTATTTTTGCCCTATTAAAAAGCCCTAAGCAATTCTCCTTTGGCTATGCTGTCCTTCTCAAGGGTGGGGTTTGATTTGTCTTCAATTCTTTTTTTGTATAAATTGATCTATTTGTATGGAATGATTACAATAAAATTAATAAATAAAATTTAAAAAAATATAGAGAGAGCCTTTTTATTGAACAAAGTTTGTAAACAACTTAAACTAAAATTTTGACAACATATTTTCAACCATCCAAAGCGGCATTTAGACTTAATAAAATATCCAGAGGTGCTTGTCAAAAGTTGTATTGCACTGAACATGTCTTAGAAAAGGAATAAATAGTAAATATTTTTTGTAAACCAAGTACACTTTGTTAATGTTAACAATCTCTGGCCACTGACACGTTAAAGTGACTTTTTAAACAACTTTACTATCATTAAACTGCATAATATTTCCATCCATCCATTTTCCAACCCGCTGAATCCGAACACAGGGTCACGGGGGTCTGCTGGAGCCAATCCCAGCCAACACAGGGCACAAGGTAGGAAACAATCCTGGGCAGGGTGCCAACCCACCGCAGGACACACACAAACACACCCACACACCAAGCACACACTAGGGCCAATTTAGAATCGCCAATCCACCTAACCTGCATGTCTTTGGACTGTGGGAGGAAACCGGAGCGCCCGGAGGAAACCCACGCAGACACGGGGAGAACATGCAAACTCCACGCAGGGAGGACCCGGGAAGCAAACCCAGGTCCCCAGATCACCCAACTGCGAGGCAGCAGCGCTACCCACTGCGCCACCGTGCCGCCCTGCATAATATTTAAACTAATAAATAATAATAAAATAAACAATAGTGCAACTTCCAGTAATAATACTATTACTGTCAAGACTTCAAGCCCAGGTGCATTACACAGTATTCACCAAATTAAAATAAAATAAAACAAGTGCAACTTGGTGATGACATCTTTACCAACTGAACCATCATTAAGACAAACTGCATTAATATGGACCTTGCTTCAAGCTAAGCTAATATACATAAATAATGAAACTGCAACTTGCATTTATAATGCTCTTTGTGGTAGAGTCCTACAGAAGCATATTAGGGCCACGGTGAAGAAAAAAAAATACGGACATAGTGAAGAAAAAAAAAACTATATGTTGAGAATAAATTCGACATTTCTACTTTATTCTCGTCATTTATGTCGAGATTAAAGTCGACATTTCCACTTTATTCACATAGTTTATTTTGTCATTGAAGTAGAATGTCTTAAACTAAACTTCATCCTAAAATCAATGCTTAATTTCCTAGATTTTCTCAAGCCCTGTCATAACGTAATGTAGCGCATTAGATGCTTTGTGTTAAGTGTTCCCCGACCCAGTTGTTAATCGCTATGTGCTTCTTAAACTGACTTCCTCTGCACTAAGAGGAGGCGCAGGCAGAGATCACCGCACAGAATACATTCACTTCTTGATGTTTCTGCTCTCTGAAAATGTAGAATGCTAAGATAAATTTCATGATGAAATGCTTTAAATTAGGTATTAAACATGCATGGTAGTGCTGCTCCCTCGCAGTAAGGGTGTCCCCAGGTGTACGTTCAGTGTAGAGAACTTTATGGTAGGTGTGACGAGGCTCCAAAAAACTGGATGTATGACTGGGTATCGCACAGGTTTAACTTAAATATTGTGTAAATATTGGGTTCGTGATCTGGTGGTCGGAGACACGAACACAGAATTCAATGGAAGTTCTTCTGAGTGGACTTTCTTTATTGCTTGCGTGCTGTTTCTGTCTGACGTACTAAACCCCCAGTTCCTTTCCTTCCTTTTTCTTTCTCCACATAACCAATCACCACACGATAAACGTCTTTGTGAAAGTAAAACTAGTTATAAACTTAGACCACGGAGTGTTCGGAACGTTAAAAAAATCTTCATTATACATGTTTAATTATGCCATCCATTCAGGTTTGCACCCATCCCAACAAGTATCATCCACGAGGCAGGAGCAAATCCTGAACAGGGCGCCAGCATGTCGCAGGGCGAATACGAGCAATACATTCACTGGCAGGGGTCAATATAGCATAACAAAACCCCACATCCTACATGACTTAAGCACGCCTAATAAACCCACCAGAAAAACATGCAAATTCAAGGCAGGGAACCCATTGCTGCGACGCAGCAGTGCACCCTCCACGCCACTGTGCCCCCACATGATTAATACATGCTTTAATGCATTTCATCATGAAAATGATATCAAGTATTTATCTTAGCATTCTAAATGTTCAGGGAGCAGGAATATCATAAAATTTATGTATTCTGTGTGATGATCACTACCTGCGTCTCCTCTTAGTGCAAGAGGAAGTCAATTTAAGAAGCACGTAGCAATTAACATGGCTTGGGGAACACTTAACACAAAGCATTTAATGTGCTACATAACTTATGACCGGGTTTGAGAAAATCTAGTAAATTAAATATTCATTTTAAGATGAAGTTTAGTTTACGATGTTCTATTTTAATGACAAATTACAAGAATAAAGTCAACATGTCGACTTTAATCTCGACATAAGCGTCAAGATTTAAGTGGAAATGTCGAGAATAAAGTCCGCATGTCGTCACACTATTACACAGTACCCAAGTACATTACACAGTATTGAAAAAAAAAAATAAAACAAGTACAACTTGGCTTGCAATATTATCCAGTAGTACAGAAACAGTATTCACATATTTGAATATAATGTTCTACATCCGACCTTTTAAAACCAAAGTATCTCCAGAGAACAGACACGGCTCCTTTTTTCGGTAAAAGTTCTATGTCATCATGTTCAACTTTATTGTCTGCTACAGCTTCAGTTTCAGAATATTCTCTGTCCATTTTCACTGTTCAATACCTGCACTAATGCATGCATGTTTAGCGGTGCAGCAGTGAAAAAGTTCCCCCCTTAAACAGTTTCCCGCTGCGCCACGTTCCGAACATTGTTTAGGCTATTTAAACCAGTGTTGCGGTATAAAAAAAATCCATATCGTAAAACAAAAATAAATGTTTTTTAGTATGAACCAGTATACCGCCCAGCACTAATTCAAGTCATTCATTCATATTTTAAGCAGTATTGAAAATAAGCTGTTTCATTCAATTCTGTATACTTTGTACATCACTTTTGGAGGATTGGTTGCAAGTAATGTATTTTTTGCATTATGAGATAATGGACAACAGAATATTCTTTCTATTAGCTTGTATTTTTGCCAATGCTTTGATATCAGTATTGAGCAGTAAAATTGGTCTGTAAGATTAATACTTTAAAGGATTATAGTTTTTCTTGAGAAAGATTAATACTGAGACTTTTATGGAAATCAACTTCAAGATATTTTATAGTCTGAATATCAAAAAGTGAACTGAAAAAGTTGTAAAAGTCTAACATGAGCTTTTGGACACTACCAAGTAACATTGCTTGTGTTGTGAATGTATATTTCACATTTAAGATTTTACATTCTTCTGTTTTTGGCATTTAACTTGATTTATTTCTGTTAGGAACATTATGGGGTGTGCTGTTTCCTATAGCTTCCCACTAATACACTTTTTTTTCTGTTTTTTTTTTTTTCCAGAGTAGTAAATGCGGGGAAGAGCATGTTCAACGAAGATCAGGCATCCTGCGAGATTGTGTTTGTGGAGAGGAGAAATGCAACAGATGTAGCAGAGAAAGATGAAGAATGTGCTGTAAGACTGCAAATGGACTAGATATTATTCTTTTCTGATATTATTTTTTAAAAAATGGCTTAGTATGCCATGCTGTGAAATGTAATCTTAATGTGTAACATTGTATGATTTGTAATTAATCATTGGAAAAGCATGAATATTGGTATCAAACTGATACTGTTAATTGTAATTACAACTGCTTCCTGCTTCTTCTGATTGTTAAGGTGCTTGAAGTGGCTAAGATGTAACAGTTAGGTGACATATCCTTTCTTTGCAGAGATGCAAATGGAAAGGGATTTCCTATTTCTGTATTTACAGTGCATCCAGAAAGTATTCACAGCACATCACTTTTTCCACATTTTGTTATGTTACAGCCTTATTCCAAAATGGATTAAATTCATTTTTTTCCTCAGAATTCTACACACAACACCCCATAATGACAACGTGAAAAAAGTTTACTTGAGGTTTTTGCAAATTTATTAAAAATTAAAAAACTGAGAAATCACATGTACATAAGTATTCACAGCCTTTGCTCAATACTTTGTCGATGCACCTTTGGTAGCAATTAACAGCTTCAAGTCTTTTTGAATATGATGCCACAAGCTTGGCACACCTATCCTTGGCCAGTTTCGCCCATTCCTCTTTGCAGCACCTCTCAAGCTCCATCAGGTTGGATGGGAAGCGTCGGTGCACAGCCATTTTAAGATCTCTCCAGAGATGTTCAATCGGATTCAAGTCTGGGCTCTGGCTGGGCTACTCAAGGACATTCACAGAGTTGTCCTGAAGCCACTCCTTTGATATCTTGGCTGTGTGCTTAGGGTCGTTGTCCTGCTGAAAGACGAACCGTCGCCCCAGTCTGAGGTCAAGAGCGCTCTGGAGCAGGTTTTCATCCAGGATGTCTCTGTACATTGCTGCAGTCATCTTCCCTTTTATCCTGACTAATCTCCCAGTTCCTGCCACTGAAAAACATCCCCACAGCATGATGCTGCCACCACCATGCTTCACTGTAGGGATGGTACCAGGTTTCCTCCAAACGTGACGCCTGGCATTCACACCAAAGAGTTCAATCTTTGTCTCATCAGACCAGAGAATTTTCTTTCTCATGGTCCGAGAGTCCTTCAGGTGCCTTTTGGCAAACTCCAGGTGGGCTGCCATGTGCCTTTTACTAAGGAATGGCTTCCGTCTGGCCACTGTACTATACAGGCCTGATTGGTGGATTGCTGCAGAGATGGTTGTCCTTCTGGAAGGTTCTCCTCTGTCCACAGAGGACCTCTGGAGCTCTGACAGAGTGACCATCAGGTTCTTGGTCACCTCCCTGACTAAGGCCCTTCTCCCCCGATCGCTCAGTTTAGATGGCTGGCCAGCTCTAAGAAGAGTCCTGGTGGTTTCGAACTTCTTCCACTTATGGATGATGGAGGCCACTGTGCTCATTGGGACCTTCAAAGCAGCAAAAATTTTTCTGTAACCTTCCCCAGACTTGTGCCTCGAGACAATCCTGTCTCGAAGGTCTACAGACAATTCCTTTGACTTCATGCTTGGTTTGTGCTCTGACATGAACTGTCAACTGTGGGACCTTATATAGACAGGTGTGTGCCTTTCCAAATCATGTCCAGTCAACTGAATTTACCACAGGTGGACTCCAATTAAGCTGCAGAAACATCTCAAGGATGATCAGGGGAAACAGGATGCACCTGAGCTCAATTTTGAGCTTCATGGCAAAGGCTGTGAATACTTATGTACATGTGCTTTCTCAGTTTTTTTATTTAATAATAAATTTGCAAAAATCTCAAGTAAACTTTTTTCATGTTGTCGTTATGGGGTGTTCTGTGTAGAATTCTGAGGAAAAAAATGAATTTAATCCATTTTAGAATAAGGCTGTAACATAACAAAATGTGGAAAAAGTGATGCGCTGTGAATACTTTCTGGATGCACTGTAGCTGAGTTAATTAAAATGTAAACAGGAGACTAATGATTTCTCTTTCAAGTGATCTATCTAAAGATTTAATGGATGAGGGTTACCTTTAGGAGCTGTGATCACTTAAATGATCCCTTATACCTTAAATCTGTTAAGTGTAATTTGAAAATGTCACTTAGCTGAAAAAGAACGTTACTACCTTTCCAGCTAAGGTAACTGGTAAGTAATTTCCCCCATAGAATTTTTTTTTTGTAAAACGTTTTTTAATACATACAGCATCAGGAAAAAACCTCTGGAGCACTGGCACATGCAAAACTGCACCATGACAGCACACCTGCATACACCACATTGTTAAAGAGTTTTTGACCCAGAAACAATGTGGATGTTGCTTTGCATCATCCAAATTAGATAGATCTTGCTCCCTGTGATTTTTTTTCATTCCCAGAATTAAAATTGAGACTAATGGGAAAATCATTTGCTACAATGGAAGAAAAAGGAAATAATTGCAGGAGACTGTAGACATGGTAACAATAGATGAGCACAGGAAATATTTCCAGGAATGGGAGAAGCACTGGAACAAGTGTATTGCCTCTTAAGGAGAGTATTTTAAATGTAACTTAAGATGAATTGCTATAAGTTTTATAATAAAGGGTTTAACAATTCCTGGAACTTTTGGGTCCCCTCTTGTTTTATTCCTAGAACAGACCAGTGCTGAAATGAAACAAGACACCCACTAATGTTGAGAGCATTATTATAAAAGACAAGAGCATGCATATATCCTATCTGCACGAAGTCTAGATGTGCCTTGACTTTCTGAAATCCCTGAAGCATGCAGGAAATGATAAAACCTAACTTTCTGGTGCTAGATTCAGACTAAATTAAATATTCAGAAGGCAAAGAGGCAAGACAAGGTTAGATTCTATGGAAAGTGAGGAAGGGAAAGGAGAGGAAGGGAAAAGCCAGTGAGAAGGGGAACATAAAGCAAAAGCCCACTTGCAAAGCTCAAAATTATGAAGAGACATGTCCCTATCCACCTTGACCAGAATGAAGACCAAATGTTTCATCATTGGCCGTTGTGCATTCCACAAAATAGATGGAAGGTGCAAGAACTTTACACCAAAAACAAGGAGGGGTGGTAATAGGGGTATTGCTCTTTCTCCCATATTTGACCACAATAAGTTCAAACTGTTAAATGATTTCACATTATGAGTTGGATGGGGATTTATTTAGAAGTGATAATCCCCTTGGCTAAGCTGTCATAGCTGTAGCTGGGAAACTATAACCCCATAGCTGTAATTGTTCTGGCACAAATGGGGGGTTAATTTGCTACTTGCTGAGCACATCAAAATGAAGATGGTGAGGTGTCTTACCTAATACTTAATATATAGTAGTTTTGAAGTTACTAGAAGGTTAGTTTTAATAATAATTGGGTTCTTTGAGATGTATGACTAGAAGATAACTTACCCAGTAGTTTACCTGGTTGGAGTGTAGCTTGAAGATGACTTTTCTAAAGCTGAAGTGGCTTATGTTTAATGAGAATATTTGCCTTTTCCTAAGGGTGCCAAGGTGTAACTATGGGCTAGTTTAACCGAAGCTGTGATGGAAATGATGTGTCCATTAGGTGTGTTGGAAGTTGTGTAACTGTGAGGCAATTTTCATTCTTATCTGAGACATAAAGAGGTGATGTCCCAGAAATCTGCACTGTAATCGGAAATTGAGTTACAAAGTATGTGGCTTGGCTAAGGTATGACTAGGATTTGACTTCTGTTATGCTAAGGTATACTGTTTGCCCATTGTAGCACTTACCAAAATGTATCTGACTGGTGACTTCTCCCATAGCTTATCTGGCTGAGATTTATCAGGGAGGTGATTGGTCCCATAGGTCATTTGGCCATGTTGTTCACTTACGCCTGGGGGATGTTTCCTTCATTATCTTTAGTGGTTTTAGTGTTACTCTGTGATGGAGTGGCAAGATTGTTCCTGCCTTGTGCCTGATTCCTACAGGGATAAGCTCCAGCTTTCCTCCAGGCCCTGCTCTGGGTAATCATGTTTAGAAGATTGATGGTTGGGCGGATGGCTCTGGTGTTACTGGGAAATGGTTAAAGCCTTTAGTTAAGCTTGGTAACCACATAGAGGAGAGCTGTCTATATTTGTCTAAACCATACAGAGATTTTATTAATTGTTTGAAGCTTACATACATGTAATGAATTTTTATAAAGGAAATGGACAAGGCAGCATTGTTTGCTCTAGTGCTTGTTTCTTCTTAACAGTCTACTTATTTCTTTTATTTTTAGGAGTGCCCTGGAGTCTCATTTCACTATTGGGCACTGTTTGATGGTCATGCGGGACCGGGGGCAGCTATCATGGCTTCCAAGCTCCTCCACCTCCATATCTGTGACCACCTGAGGGACATTGTGGATCTTCTGTTGAACCCATCAGTGACACCCTCCATCTGCCTTCATGGAGATACTAAACCCGAAGAGTGCCATGGGTGTGAGGCACAAGAGGAGGACATAGACCATTCCTGCAGTCCTACAACACGGTTTCACATGGAAAAGGCAGTTTCTCTTGAAAGCCTTGTGATAGGAGCTATTGAAAATGCCTATACGCAGATGGTCAGTGTATTTCATTTTGTATTGCTTACTTAGTGTTCATATAGCAGTCAAAAGCACAGTAGGATATGGGAATGAAACTGTGATATGATCCAGAATCTGTTTTTTTGTCTGTGCATTCCGATGTATTTAAAACTGTATTCCTCGCATCATAATCTCCTTTAGGTTTGGAAAACTGTTTTTCATTTTTTGAAAAGGTTTTTAAAGTTCAAAATTGTAAAAGGGAAAATAGTGTTACTGAAGTTGTACCCTGAAGCTATGGCTTGGACAGGCATGATTCAACTTCTGGTTGATTGTTTAAAGTCCTGTTAGGCCTGGCATGTCCAATGGAAGGTTAATGTTTAAGTTTATACTTGATGTGGCATTTAATGTTGCAAAAGTAACCAGGAGCTGTGATGGTCAGGGTTGGTTCCATGCTGCCTGTTGTATTTGGGATTCTCCTCAACCCTAAACTGTTCATAGTCGTAGACTGAGATGAGCCAGGCAAATGAGGACACACACCCAGCAAGGGGTATGTGGAATTATGCAAGTGCTTTTATTAAAATCAGTCAAGAAAAAAGTGTTCAATAGTACAGTGCAGCAAATCAATAAACAAATATTTAATCCATAAAACTGGAGTAAATACAAGCAGGTTAAAATATGCACAATTAATTTGTTCAGTTAAAACAAAGTTAAAATCTATTACAGGTAAAAACTCTTTAAAAATGCACAAGCCTTGGTGTCTCTTTCTTGAAACAGAATCCTCCCCATCTTAACCTCTGTGGATCCATCAGCATGAGGAGATCTTCCGCTGACATTCATGGCCAATCCTCTAATCCAGACTCTGGTCCCTGCTGTCCACAGGCTTCCAGAAGGGCATCCACTCCAAGCCGAGCCTCGCTCCTTCCATCTCCCAGTGCCTCTCCCCAGACTTATGTGGGAGCCTGCTGTGAGGATCGGGTCACTCCAAGTACTGGAAGTGCTCAGCCGAGAAGACCCTCTTCAGCCCCCTCGAGCATCCACCCTACACTCCCCTTGGGGCTCTTCATCCCAGCTACCTGCCTCCATCCTCTTGCACACTGGCTTACACTCCTCTTACCATCTCCGTCATCCCTTCTTTCAACCTCCGTCTCTTTATTGCTCCCTCTCCATCTCTGTCTCTCGTTTTCTTTCTTTTCTTTCCCTCTCAGCTGTACAGACTCCTCTTATACCGTCCTGATTGAGCACAGGTGCAAGCCTTCGCCTACTCTGAGGCGTGAACACAGCACCTGACTAATTCATAAGCTTTTGCATGTGTGTGCGCGATTGACCAGGCTACTGCATTCACCCCCAGAGTAACACCGTCTTGCGCACACCAGTGCCCATTCCAAGCCTGCCTGTTCTCAAGCTCATTTATTTTATTTAAAATGTGCTTTGCGCCATGGACACTTAACACAGGTGCATAATATGTGCTTGTCAACTTGTATAATGTCGCACAAAACTTCAAAAGAAAGAGCAAAGTCTAATCCAGTACTGAATATTGATGATTCTTACATGTGCACAATTAATCAAACAGAAAACACCTGATAGCCAATTGGGTGAAACACAAATTTCTCAGAGCAGAGTATCACTTTTGGTCACAGTTTCTACCAGGAGTAACCTTATAGTTTGTAGTCCTATCAGCATAGCTGCTGAGCTCCTCTGCATTTAGCAGCATTACATTTAACCTGTAGGTTGAATGTATCACCACTCAGTAAGTCAGTAACACTAAAATTAAATGGCATGCATGGAGTCCTTGGTGTCCTCAGTTGCTAAGCAATTACTTGCCTATGCACAACTTCTGTTTAACTTTCCTCATCAATATTTTAAGGAGGATTCTTGCTACAGCAGTTCCTTAGTGTTGACCTAAATTCACATTTTGCCATTTTACAATCTTCATTAGTCAGTCTTGTGCCTCAGACTCTTGACTTTGTTCATTGACCTTTACTATAGTGTAGTCCATAAACTTTGTACTTAGCAGCGGCTGAATTCCCTGTCTTATTCTATTATTAGCGTCCTACTTTATAGAAAATGAAAAAAGCATGCAGTGGCCTTTGGTAGGAGACTCGCCATCTTTTCGTGGCTTGTATTTTCATAATAAAGCAAAAAATCAATGATATATAAACAAATGTACAGTCATGCTGATAAGTTTACATACATTGGCAGAATTTATTAAAATATTGGCCATTGTTTGAAAAATATAAGTAATCATGCAGAAAGCTTTCCTTTTAATTAGGGAGTATGCTCAGGCGAGGCAATTTATTATCACATAATTGTGTGCGCCCTTTTGAAATCATAATGAAAAGTGAAATCACCCAAATAGATCTGATCAAAAGTTTACATACCCTTGAATGTTGGGGCTGATAAGATACAGAAAAATTCAAATTAAGGGTAATTAAGGGAGAGTGTCTACACCTGTAACCTCTTTGATTGTGATCAGTGTCTCTGTATACATAGTCAGTTTAAATTCATGAAGAGCTGTGCTGACTTTGCTGGATACCAAGCCTTGGGGAAAGTAAAAGAACTGTCAAAGGGCCTGCGAGAAAAGGTTTTTGATTTGTATAAATCAGTAAAACGATATAAAAAGATATCCGGAGATCTGAAAATGTCTGTCAGTAGTGTTCAAACTCTGATAAAAAAAGTGAAACGTTAGGGATTTTGTTGTTACCATGTCACGGTTAGGTACACCAACTGAGATTTCACCCACAACTGCCAGGAGACACTTCAGCTGAGATACAGGCTTCTCTACAAACAAGTGGTGCTGCTGTTTCAAAATACACAATAAGAAGACACTTAACAAAACTGCACAGTCAAGTTGCAAGAAAAAAGCCTTTACTGTACTAATGCCACAAATTAGCCTATTTACAATATGCCAATCAGCATCTAAACAAGCCTCAAAATTTCTGGAACAAAGTCCTTTGGAGTGATGAGACCTAAACTAAACTTTATGGTCATAATCATAAGCTCTATGTTTGAAGAGGATGCAACATGGCCCATGACAAAAAGTATACCATCCCTACTGTGAGGCATGGAGGTGGATCTCTGATGTTCTGGGGGTGTGTAAACTACAGCGGCACAGATAACTTAGTGAAAATTGATGGCAATATGAGTTTAGCTTGTTACAGAACAGTGCATGGGACAACATGACAATGATCCAAAACACAAGGCCAAGTTGACCGTTTGGTGGCTATAGCAAAGAAAATTGAAGGTACTGGAAATGGCCATCTCAGTCACCTGACCTCAGTTTCATTAAGCCACTTTGGGGAGATCTCAAATGTGCAGTTCATGTAAGACAACCCAAGAATATATGGAACCTGGAGGCTTTTTGCAATAGAAAAATGGGAAGCTCTGCCACCTGAGAAAATCAAGGGCCTCATCCACAACTATCACAAAAGACTGCATGCCATCATTGATGCTAAAGGGGATAATAACCAGTATTAAGAACTAAGGGTATGCAAACTTTTGAACAGGGACATCTCATCATTTTCTTTATTCATATGTTTTGTTTAAAAGTTGTTCTGTTCTGTGATGCCTTATAGTTTTACTTGGATTCCATTAAAGGTAAATGAAATGTGTTTTGCCTGATCAGACATCTTTTATTTAAAGTATGGTACACATCTTACAAATTCTGCTAGGGTATGTAAACTTATGAGGACAACTGTATATTATAAAATCAAAACTTATCAGTTTGTGATAAATGATCAATATTGGTAATGAAAACGAAGAACAGTTCAGATTATCACAATATGATATGATAGATTATCTAGTCTGGGTAACCTCTCTGTCTCAGCTTTGGGGATGCCCATCTTCTCCTCAGCACCTCAGACCTTTTCCTTTGTTGATAGTGGCAGCAGGAAATTATTGCTTGTAAATATCCATGTCATTGGTTCTGATCCGCAGTGTTAGGTGAGTGTGTTTCCTTTTGATGCTAACAAACTAAGTGTCTCTTAGTTTCACTATTCATAAGCAATGGTGGCTTGTTCCTCCTGTAAGATCAGGATATCTCCTCTTTCCTCCTGCCTTCTCAATCTCAAAAGACTTGGTTTCTGTTGCTACATATTGAAGTTCCACAACAGCACCCATTAAAGCACAAAAGATGAAACAAGACAATACATAACACCAACAATATTAATACAGGAACATTGCTAAAACAGCAGACACAATGTAGCTTCACTGAATCACAAGAGACCGCATATAAAGAATTAAAACGACTAGAAGATGCACATAGTCAGGACAAACTAAGCTCAAAATTGAAAGTCTCCTAGGCAGGGTGGACGGATATTGCATCTCATATTGCATCTCATTGTCAATAGTGGATAGTTGGTATTATTGGACTTTGACCTGTTAGGGTAACCCCCTTGGTGTCTGGAGCACATCCTCCTTTAGTGGCACAAATGGCGCGCCCCTTTGTGTATATACCACAGGCCTAAAGGAACCCACATGGAGCGTGCACACTTAGTCCACTCAGTAATATCACAGTTCGATGACCAGGGCGAGTCCCCCTCTAGGAGAACATGCCCCTTAACTTTTATAAATAACACTTCCCTCAGATTGACAGGCTCTGCTGAAAGTCAAACCTGTCTGTTGTCAAAACTGAATGTTAACCGAAACTCAAAGACCAAAAAATAGGACTAGAATTCTTGACCAAGAAGTCAGTAATAAGCTTTATTTTGCATGGAGTATCAGGGGTTGTTAGGGGGAAATTTTGGCTACCACTGAAAAGCCTGTGCTGACCTTTATACAGTCACATGTGTTATGCATTCTGGAAAATTCTGGGTAGAACTGCTAAGGAAATGACCAACACATTTGCTGTGAAATGGAAGCACCCATGGAAGAATAAAAATAACATTGCAGCATGACAGTAAAAAATTGTAAATCCAGAAACTAATGTTAAACTCAGAATCCATTGATCCCAAAACCTTAAACTAGGTGTTTAATTTAGAAATATTAAGTCTGGAAATCTCACAGAAAATGAATTGATTGTATCTGTACCACACTCCCACAATTCTTTACCTCACATTTTTTATGAGAAAGAAAATGCGGTATGTGTGTCCTACAGAGAGTGATTAACTTCATGAATGGACCAGGTTCAATTCTGGGAAATGCACTGTAGAAAAGTACTTCTGCTTACAGTGCCCTCTTAAACCCACAATTGGCAGCAAAATAACAAGAAATAGCCGTCATGACATAAACAATTACTTTTTACTTAGCTTGTATTAATTCACCATTGAATGTACAATCTGCACCCGTCCTGCTGGGAAAACCCCATTTTAAATTAGGCAGAATGTCTTTCTCTGTTTCTGTTAGCAGAGGAACCCTCAGTGTTCCAGCTGTTATCTAAGTTATATACAGTTGAAGGTTCAAGGGCCAGTGTGTCCAAGGCTCAGCAGTTATGGACTTTTCAAATGTCAGGATGTGGTATTACTTTTTTTTATATAACTTTTTTATGTTACTTATCCCATGTGGATTGAGGTGATGACTGAAAAAAAAAAAATTTAATCTGGTGTTCTCAAGGAGACCAGCGCTGGACAACAGCAAACAATATCAAAAACATTCATTAAAGTGCTCACGTCTCATAATCCACATGTTCAGTTCTATATTCACCAAATGCAAAACGCATTAATTTTTTGCTAAAATACTGCTAACCTCCAGAGAATGATAGTATTCAATAAATCACCAAATATACCAGGTATAAGCAACATCAGTCCTGGAGGGCTCAAGTGGCTGCAGGTTTTAGTTCTAACTGAGCTGCTTAAATTAGAAACCAATCGTTGCCAATAACAGATCTTATTTAATTTCATGCTCCATATCATATTAACTCTGCCATGTCATTTTTATATCATACGATTTTTTTCTTTCAAAGGATAACATCTAAATAAGTTATACAGTTGTGCTTGAAAGTTTGTGAACCCTTTAGAATTTCTGCATAAATATGACCTAAAACATCATCAGATTTTCACTCAAGTCCTAAAAGTAGATAAAGAGAAACCAGTTAAAACAAATGAGACAAAAATATTCTACTTGGTCATTTATTTATTAAGGAAAATGATCGAATATTACATATTTGTGAGTGGCAAAAGTATGTGAACCTTAGCTTTCAGTATCTGGTGTGACCCCCCTTTGCAGCAATAACTGCAAATAAATGTTTCTGGTAACTGTTGATCAGTCCTGCACACCAGCTTGGAGGAATTTTAGCCCATTCCTCCGTACAGAACAGCTTCAACTCTGGGATGTTGGTAGGTTTCCTCACATTAACTGCTCACATCAGGTCCTTCCACAACATTTCGATTGGATTAAGGTCAGGACTTTGACTTGGCCATTCCAAAACAGTAACTTTATTCTTCTTTAACCATTCTTTGGTAGAACGACTTGTGTGCTTAGGGTCGTTGTCTTGCTGGATGACCCACCTTCTCTTGAGATTCAGTTCATGGACAGATGTCCTGACATTTTCCTTTAGAATTCTCTGATATAATTCAGAATTCATTGTTCCATCAATGAAGGCAAGCGGTCCTGGCCCATATGCAGCAAAACAGGTCCAAACCATGATACTACCACCACCATGTTTCACAGATGGGATAAGGTTCTTATGCTGGAATGCAGTGTTGTCCTTTCTCCAAACATGACGCTTTTCATTTAAACCAAAAAGTTCTATTTTGGTCTCATCCGTCCACAAAACATTCTTCCAATAGCCTTCTGGTTTGTCCACGTGATCTTAGCAAACTGCAGACGAGCAGCAATGTTTTTTTTGGAGAGCAGTGGCTTTCTCCTTTCAACCCTGCCATGCGCACCATTGTTGTTCAGTGTTCTCCTGATGGTGGACTCATGAACATGAACATTAGCCAATGTGAGAGAGGCCTTCAGTTGCTTAGAAGTTACCCTGGGGTCCTTTGTGACCTCGTCGACTATTACACGCCTTGCTCTTGGAGTGATCTTTGTTGGTCAACCATTCCTGGGGCGGGTAACAATGGTCTTGAATTTCCTCCATTTGTACACAATGTGTCTGACTGTGGATTGGTGGAGTCCAGACTCTTTAGGGATAGTTTTGTAACCTTTTCCAACCCGCTGAGCATCAACAACTCTTTTTCTGAGGTCCTCAGAAATCTCCTTTGTTCGTGCCATGATACACTTCCACAAACATGTGTTGTGAAGAGCAGACTTTGATAGATCCCTGTTCTTTAAATAACACAGGGTGCCCTGACTCTAATTTCACCTTCAAACTAACTGCTAATCCTAGAGGTTCACATACTTTTACCACTCACAAATATGTAATATTCGATCATTTTCCTCGATAAATAAATGACCAAGTATAATATTTTTGTCTCATTTCTTTAACTGGTTTCTCTTTATCTACTTTTAGGACTTGACTGAAAATTTGATGATGTTTTAGGTCATATTTATGCAGAAATATAGGAAATTCTAAAGGGTTCACAAAAACATTGAAGCACAACTGTAGCTTGAAGTGGATTAGTAATTCTCAATCATTCATTTTTTTTTCCTTCAATTTTCTTCCAAGTATTTTATTAGACAAGATAGTTAACTCTGAATTAACAGGTGTAAATGGAATTCGTCAGACAGAGAACTGACGGTTCCTTTATCTGCATCTTATTGTTAATAAGGATCAATTGAAAGCAGTGAATGCAGCTGTTTAAACCTAAATAAGAAGTTACGGTAGGGAACCTTAACAAGTGAGACCGCTAAAATGAAGCAGAAAAATGTTGCTTTAGCAATAAGTGCTTTAACAGCAATGTTTGATTTCTAATTAAGAAATTGTGTTTGAACGAAAACCTGCAGCAACTGCGGCCCTCCAGAACTGAGGTTGCTCAGCCCTGCTTTACACTGAGTCATGTTTTTGAATTGAAGCTTTGCCTCTCCCTCTCATTCATTGCTCAAGAGTCCTGTCTTCAGTTCAAAAGTGCAACCCACAGTGAACAAACTTCATGTTTGTGGACTAATTTAATTTTATGTTTAATGTGACTTATGTTACATGAGTAACATAAGATTTTTTAAAGGACTTTTTTGATATGGTTTGCTATTGTCCAGCATTGGTTACCATAGCCTACCATTATATCAGAAACATTGCCATTTCTGTTCTCCATGAAAACATGAGATTAAACATTTTTCTCAGTTATCACTACAATTCACAAGAGGTAAGCAACCTAAAAAATATTTTTTCAATGAGGTATTTCTTTAAATAACAGCCTTGGTCCGACTTAAATCTGTGGGAAAAAAAGATTTTCTGTGTGTCTCCTGGCTGAACCCAAGAAATACTTTTTCATAGAGTGATACAACATACAATATGTATTACATGTGAAATATTTCGTAAGCAGGGTATGTATATGAGAGTAAAGCTTATTGAACCGATAGGTCGCCGTATCTTATTGAACTTTGATTGACTGGGCTCCATTTCTGCCTACAATATGATTTTACCGACTGGGATGTCGGATATAGCATAAGATATCTAAGCATGTTTTACTGGGACATATTAAAGAGTTGGTTTAGAAACCAATCAGCTTTTATTTAATATACATATTACTGTAAGTTATTCATTTATCTCTCCATCCATTTTCAATTCCTCATTAGACCAGTTCAGGATGGTGGGATGAATTACTAAATATTCTATTTTATATAAAAGCCTTTCACAGTGATTAGCTTTACTATGTAAATATTTGATGGGGATAACCTGACTAACACTGTCCAGCTGCAGTTTCTTAAAATTTCTTGGTGTGAGATCAAGTTAAAGAAACAGTGCTGTAAAAATTACCTATTTATTTATTAGAACATTTTTTTCCAATTTGAAGAAAAAGGATAAAGACATCTTCTGAAGATGTAATACGCTTTAAATAATATTAAATTCTATCTAGAAATGAAATGTGTGGTTTATAGTTTTCCCCTTATTACTGGATGATTTCATTCCTTTGTATGTCATCCAGAAAGAAAACAAAATAAACTCATATTGTGCTACTTTAAACAAATGGCTTTACCTTTGTCTTTACAAAATAGATTGACAATGCTCATAAAATAAGCACATTAGTCAAACAAAAAACTCTAATGTGATTTTTTGTTGTATGCAGCTCTGATATAGACTTGTAAAAATGCAGAAATGCTGTTTTTAAAATATAAAAAACTGAGGAGTCCATTATAGTTACATTGTTACTCAGGTCTGGACGAGCTGCTGGAAAACAGCTATAGCGTGACATCTTAGGTCTGTTTTGTCTCTAATCTCAGGAAGTGATGACATACCCTTGATGTTTTTATGGGCTTCAGGTTGTCTGTTTTTGTTGGAAAAAAAATGTAACTAAGTTATAACTAGGCTCACTCTGTAGGCCCCTAACCAGAGAATGAAACTCCCCAGAGGCTGTCTTTGCAAAAATCACACTGGTAGCCTTATCATTTTGGCAGCTGATAAGCAGGCAGACTAAACCAGCATATCTTCTTAGCCTTTGGTTGGGGCCTGTCTGATATGGGCTACTGGACTGTTCGACAGTATAGGGCCTCTGTGGCAGAATGCTCTTCCTCTGAGCTTTATTATGTATAATCATTTCCTAGTATTGCCTCAGTTTTGTTTCAAATAATTGCTGTACATTTTACTTTAAGCTATCTGAACAAGTGACGTACACTTGCCTGTGACAAAAGCAGTTTGAGCGGAGAAGTTTGTAAACCAGAGGCTCTCTGGTAACTGCAGCCATTTGAGAAAGACAAGATAAGTTGTTGGGATGAAAGGAATACTCTTGTATAAATACAGATTATCTTCTATTGTATCTTGTTAAGATCGTGGTCAATTGTTCTGCCTGCAAGCCACCCCAGCTGGACTGTCAGTTACCTTTAAAGTTAGCCTCTGACATTGTACATGTGTTATCATCTATTTACCCCTTACACTTGTCAAGTTCGTTATTTGATTGGTCTACTCCCGCACCCTAAATAATACACACATACATACATAGATACACACACACACACGCACACTCAGACCCTAACCACAACAGTGCCCTACGAATGACACACACACAGTTGGCTAACTTTTAGCACTTTAAACCACACAAGTGCTATAAGAATAACACAACTTGTCACTCTCTCAGCACATCAAGAGAATTATTTGTTATCGACACGAACAACATACGATGTTTTAAATAGATGCCAGACCGAAATATTACTTTTGGTATCCAAGAAAATATTAAAACCTACAAAGTCTCAGCATCCTTGACTATAAGTCATTTATCAGCCAAGAATACCTTCTTCACATACTGTTCCCTACTACTGAGTGGAGCTCTCACTCAAGCCTTAATAAACCTCGCAGCACAGAAGTAATGTCAAATCTCCGGCTACACCAGGTGCTCAAAGAAATCTATCTTATTATTTCAATCACTCTAGCCATTAAGACAAAGCAAAGAAAGATGAAAACAAGTTACTATTTATTAAAGAACAATAATAAGCAGTAGAAAACAAGATCGATAGTAAAGTCTGGATAAAATAGTCTTAAAAAAAAAAAAAGCTTACTGAAAGGAATCAGTGATGTCAAGGATGAAAGTCCCAGGGCAGCGTCTGATTTAGCAATCAATGTTCATGAAAATGCTGTTAACTGATGATTTGATGAAAACTGGTCACATGTGTCTTTGTTTTATTTTCTGACGTCGCTCTTCAGTCGTCGCTGTTTCTCTTCTTCTGACGTTGCTTTCAAATGAGGCATATATTTTATAAAGTTTCACAACACATGACTGTTCCATGCACCTGATTGGCTGACTGTCAATATGATGGATGAATTTTGCTCAAACTCTTTAATTTTCTTTTCCCAGATAATAAAGTTTTTTGATATTGCCTCATGTCCTGCTTTCCCAGGCTATAAACCAAATTGTTGTCCCAGATGTCCATCCATAAAGTAATCAATAGCCTGAGGCATGGCTCAGTCTTCCTTTCCCAGGCTGTAATACCAAGTTAGCACTACGCTATGAACAACTGTTATAAAAGTGAGGTGTAAGGGAAGAGGATGTGCCTTTTTTTATTATAATGCCTCCTACATCTGAATTCATCTTATTGGGATTGAGCAAAATATAATAATAAAAATATAGAGAATAATTTGTATATTTTATACACCATAACAGTACAGAAGGTATTTAATACCTGACAACATCAGATTCATTGACCTCCTGCCTGTCACAGTGTCAGTACACCCCCTAAATTCATGGGGGTTACGTTCCTAGAGCACCCGCAAATTGTGAAAAAACCTCAAATTTTGGAAGTGGTTGAAAAATAACTATTTTTATAGATTAAACTCTAAATATGCCACCAAAACACTTTAATTTAATTTCAAACTCAGCTTAATACATTACCTAAAAAAAATAAGGAAAAGGTAAACCGGTATACTGTACTGCTATGTCTCCCGCAGTGCTAGCATGTAATATACTGATGTTACCACTAAATGTACTGTAATTCATGCAAGCGCGTTTTCATTGCCAGAAGCCTTAGAAGGTGCAGGGCGTTTCAGTGGCATCTTGGGGCTTTAACCCTTAAACTGCCACATTCTTGGGGGTTAATGCATCCCTGGACGCCAAATACTTTTTCGCTGCACTTTAAGTAAACATCACAATTCACAAAGAAAAAGTGATATTTTAATAGAACACGTTTTTTCATGCAAAGAGCATCACAGTTACTGCAACACTGATCATTTACACACTGCTAATGAACTGTAAAAACTATTTAAAAAACTACTGGAACAATATGTACATGGATGAAATTCAGTAAATCCCTGAGCCAACTGCGCTTGAACTGGCTGCACTCAAGCACACAGAGGTAAGCGCTGATGCTTGCAGGCTAGTCTTGTGCGGCGGCTCAATCCTATGGACAGTGAGGCTGCAGGGTGTCATGCTTGGGTCACGGAATTGCACAGAAACACAGGAGATTGTAGAGACAGGAACTTTATTCAAACACTTCAAACAAACATGTCTCTTTCAGAAGTAAAATGAGCTCAGTATGCAGTTAGTTCTCGATTAAAGAATAGACAAACATCATAGGGGAGCACAACGGGAGTGGGACCCCCAACAGGAGCAGACGATGTCTGGAGGAGGAGAGAGAAACAAAGTAATCATTCAAAAAGGACAGCTGCTGTTCATCCTTTTAAGTATGCGTAGCATCGCGCAAGAAGCATGTCACGCGACAGAGCAGCCGCAAGTAAGCCCAGCAAGTAAGGGAGCAATGTGAAAGTAGTCTATCAGCGTTTTTTAAGAAGGTATTTTTAAAGAACGTCCATTTCTTCTAGGGGTGCGTTCAGCCCCACTGCTCACAATAAGGGGCTGGCAGTGGTCATAAGCTGGCTGCTCAATGAATGTATGACACTGACTTACCAGCTCCTGCGTGCTTGCAAATGGCACTGGGAAATGACTATAGCCGGTTGTGGAGTTTTAAGGGTTAAGAGGAACAAAATGGAAAACACAAGAACACTCTGCTGGAGATGCATCACAATCAATCAGCAGAAAGGAGAAATGAATAACGCTATAGCGGTCCGGTGCCGCTAAGATTCACACCATCGAGAAGACGGTGATTTTTTGTATTTTTATGGTGGAGATTCCAGGGACGCACCCAGCCTTGGCCCGACCCACACGCACTTACAAACAGAGACAAAAACAAAGCAAACCGGTAATTAAACAGCAAATAAAGAATGTAATGAAAACAAATGAAATAAATGAAAACAACGATACCACCCCTGTTCCCCTTACGGCGATTACACA
Source organism: Erpetoichthys calabaricus (assembly GCF_900747795.2). Classification (NCBI taxonomy): domain Eukaryota; kingdom Metazoa; phylum Chordata; class Cladistia; order Polypteriformes; family Polypteridae; genus Erpetoichthys; species Erpetoichthys calabaricus. The sequence continues at coordinate 253,151,069 of NC_041396.2, read as the reverse complement.
TTAAATACAACAAAGCACAAACAAAACACACACAGTAAATCATGAAAAATGGCAAAAGATGAAATGTAATGATGAAAATAGATAGTCCACAGATCCGCACGTTGAATGGGAATGTAAAGATAGTCCTACCGCTAGTTCCTGAAATGGTGAAGACGGGTGGACTGGTTCAGGAGCACTCCTTTCTTTGCAGGATGGCCATGAATCCACTTACAGTCCCCGTGTACACAGGCAGACGGCAGACAATCCAGATGCCAACCACGAAACGATCCAGGACAAAATGAATAAGTACAGGTAACCCAACAGAAGGCAGGCAGAGAGACAGGAACTCGAAACACAAATTACAAAAACTTTTTTTTGCTTTTGGTCACCGGCCCCCTTTTTAAAAGCTGCGCTGACATACTTTGACCCCAATAGCCCCAATACCCTCAGCAAAAGACCAGTCAGAACCACTGCAGGGACTGCTGGGAGTTGCAGTTTCAAATTCTATTGGCTACTTTCACCATCCCAAGCCACGTTTTCCTCTACAGTTGCTTCCTGGTCTCTCTATAGTGAAGTATTGCCACGATAAAAGCCATAAAAATTGCGGAGGATTTTTGCGGTTTCCACTAACAATTATTACATTGGTTCTAAGGAAAAATCCGCGAATGATTGAGGCCACGAACTCTGAACTGCGACTTCGCGGGGGTCTACTATAGTGGTTAAAGATTATATCTATGACCCCAAATTACATTAAATTACTCTGGTGATACTATGTTAGTGGCCTTGATAAAAATAGACAGGAAAATGTTTGGTTAATGAAGAAGTTAGCTGTAATAGACAGGAGCCAGGGGCTTTCCCAGCAGTACTGGGAACAAGGAAAAGACCAGCCCTAGACTAGGTTCCATCATGTCCCAGAGCAAGCTCCCTCATTCCCAGCCAGTTATCCTAGCATGACAAAAAAGATAAAAACGTACAGACTGTGCTTTGACTGGAATGTAAACCTGACTAGAAGGTAAATCTGGTCCCATGAGACAGCACTGCTAAGCAGCGTTCCTCCATTAAATGTTAATCATCAGGCTATTCAGGAAAATTTTAAGAAGTTTTGTAAGCTTTGTTTAATTAAAAAGAGGTGCAGTTAGTGCATCTGTCTATGTCTGTACATGTGAATTTAGCCTAAGAATGCAGAGTATTTACAAGCAAACTCAGTGACTATATAAAATATTAAGTCCTCATGGGCATTTTCACATTTTATTCTTTACAAAATATTGACTCACAGTATATTTAACTTGGCTATTTTGTTACTGATCAACAAAAAAGACTCTTTACTATCAAAGTAAAGACAGACTTCTGCAAAGTTGGCCAAATATTTACAAATGTAAAACACAAAATAATTAATCACTTAAGTATGCACCCCATTTATTATGACAAACCTAAATCATCACTGGTGCAGCCAATTGGTTTTAAAAGTCACAGAATCAGTTCTGTGGAGATCGCCTGTCTGGGGTTTCAATTGATTGTAGTCTAAATGCACCTTATCTGGAAGGTCCACCTTGTGGTGAGTCAGTGTGATGGCCTAACCTACACAATGAAAACAAAAGAACATTGAAAGCCACTCTGTGGAAAAGTAATTGAATGGTGCAATTTAGGGGGCAGAGACAAAAAAAATATCCAAATTACTGAATATCCCTCAGTGTCCATTCTAATAAATCATTAACAAAAGAAAATCACCACTTGGAAGCATGCGTAGGGACAGCATTGTTTTGTAGGAATGCTTCTCTGCAGCAGGCTCTGGAAGGCTTGTGGGGGCAGAAGGTAAAATGCATATAGAAAAATTCCAGGAAATCCTGGAGGAAAACCTGATACTGTCTGCAGTCTTTAGATTTGATTTTTTGTAAGACAACAACCTATGCGAAAAGTCAAAGCTAAACAGAAATAGCTTAAATGCAACAATGTTAATAGCCCAGAGTGGCGAGTCAGAGTTCAGATGTCATTCCAACAGAGAATGTGTTGCTGGATAGAAAAAGGTTGTTCACTCACAATCTCCATGCAACCTCACAGAGCCTGAGCAGTTTTGCAAAGAAAAATGGGGAGAAATTGCAGTGTCCAGATATGCAAAGTTGATAGGGACCTGTGCACACAGACACAAAACTGTCATAGTTGCCAAAGGTGAATCTGCTAAATATTCACATGAATACATCCATCCATCCATCCATCCATCCTCTTCCGCTTAAAGAGAATGTTTGTGTTGATGAGCGTTAAAAAAGCCAAATTAAATCCACTGTGATTCAATGTCTCTCTATTATAATAAAAAAAATCTTGGGGAGAGATGAGACATGACTTTCTCAGAGAGACACTTTCATGTCACACGAGACAAGACTTTGTGCCATGAGATTTAACTAGGGCCGGAAATAAAAGACAAAGAGTAGCTAACAAAGTAGAACGTCGTAAAGAATTCAAAAATGTTGGCGTGATACACATGCAGAGCAGGTTAGAGATAATGGAAGTACGAAAATTCGAAAGTCTCAAAAAAAATGACAGTAAAGATCGCATTAACGCAAACAAACGGAAATTATTACTCGGTGAAATAACGGAACAATGAAAAGAGATCGAATATATTGTTTGGATTTAAACTTTAAGTTGGAGATTTGTAGATCATCTAATTCGTGTTGCCATCAGGGAAAAGTAGTGTTTCTTTCCAATGAAGAGGACTATCCGCGAGAATTAAAAGTTTTGTTGTTTTGTGAAAGTGAAATCCACATATGCGAGTGGCAGAGACGCAAAATTGCTGGCGCAGAGCGCAGGCAAGGACGTTGGCAAGCAAAGCCAACAATAAAATGTGAAAACTTCCAAGGGGATGAAACCTTTTTATATGCACTATATAATGAATTCAATGCTGAAATCAATAAAAGATACAATATAAAGTTAAAATGGGTCAGTTGATTATGACATCATTAATACATTTTTCCTAGTTTACAAATAAATGAAGAGTTTAACTAAGAAGTTATAAAACTCTAATGAAAAAAGCCATAGCAATACTCATTCCTGATCCCCCAACAGCTAACATGACCAGATTCAAAGTATTTTACAAGCCTGCACCTTGTTTATCAGGAGTTCAGTGTTGGACTTTTTTTGCTTCTTTGTTTTTCTTATATTTTGCAGTAATGTTATTTCTATATAGGGTTCCTTCAGGAAAGTTTATTTCAGTCCCCCAACAATATTAGCAATCAGATTGTGTAGGATCAAGTTTTATTTGTAATAATTTTTCAATTAATTTAAATGGCTTATAGTTGTCTAGTAAATCAAATGCAGAGCTTTCATTTGGCCATGAGTTTCACACCAGCTGTCAACTTTAATGGGTATATATATCAAGGTCCATTAGAAAAGAATACATTTGTTCTTTAACAGTATCCAAGTATCAGATGGTCCAAGCTGTCTTAAGGCAAATTCTGTAAGCAACAAGAGATTAGTGAAATGGCTAATAAAACACTTCAAACAAATTAGTTCTGGGCTGTGATGGAGACTGAATATTTTAAATTTTAAACCTTATAAAAAATTTTAAACCTACTTGTGGCAACAGACCTGCAATTAATTTCTCTTTTTTTAATTCAGGATGAGCAAATTGAGCGAGAGAGAACGTCTTACAGCATTGCTGGAGGCTGCTGTGCATTGGCTGTGTTGTGCTTGAATAACAAACTCTACGTGGCCAATGCTGGGGACAGCAGGTAGGTAAATGTGGCTTTAAACCCACACCATTTATCCTGAAGTATTCAGAGGGGTGCTGATTTTTAAATTGGATTTTTTTTTAAATTACACAGGCCTGCCTGCTCAAGTCAGGAATCCAAACTGAGTTTCTGATAAAAATCATACAAGGCTTCATTGGATTGTGGGGGGACATGAAAGGCAGGCAAAAGTAAGATCTAAATAGAAAAGGCTCGGTTATGAAGATTCACTCTCAATTTTTCATAGACAAATGAGAACCATTCATTCAACATAGGTTCACCACCATGCCCACCAAATCACATATAAGGGGGTACTCTTTCAAATTAATGTGCCAGCCTTAAAAGTGTATGTCTAAAGATAAATAGAACTTTATTTGTACCCAGAAGGAAATTTGGCTTTTTACAAAAGCTCTTTATAAATAAATATATAAATAGATAAACACACAAATACATTATGGTCTGAGCACACACCAGAATGACTAAAAAGAAAGAAAACCTTTAACTTGGCAGTCAGAGTCACAATAGGGCATTTAGCTGGTTGTATTGCTGTTGGTATAAAGCAGTAAATAAAGTAATACTGAAAACTATTTGCCAAATAAATGTTATAAGCTTTGTTTCATTTCATCACAGTGAAGTTCTTTCCACATGTATTCTAGTCACATCTGGCTAAGAAAAAAAATATTCCTAAAGAAATACCACTGGAGAACAATCATTGGTGACTAGAAGTTTGAAACCTTTGTAAACCTCTGGCTTTTCATCAACATACATTGAGGGACAGTTCAGAACTGAAGACTTCCATAGAAAAGAAGGCCTCCGTTATCATAAAACCACAAAGCAATACTTTTAAAGTCACTGAGCAAGCCACACAGGAGCTGAGGATAAACTCTGTGCATCTGTAGGCTTGCTTCACCTTGATTAAAATCTGTGATCATTTTTTGGTCAATAGAAAAGTACAGGGTAATAATTAGATTCACATGGGAGCGGTAAGGCAGTACCTGTTGCTCAGCACCTGATTTATTTATAAAACAAGAAAGGGAACATTTCTGAGACATGGGTCCCATTATCTCTGACTGAAGTTCAAGGGGTGTCATAATTTGACAATGCTTTGCAGCCTGGATGACTTGCCATCACCGGTGGAACTGTTTGAGTTTATATTGGTTTTTCACTAAAATATATTATTTCACAAAATAATATTATGCCATCTGACTATTGGAAAAACATGTGGGACTTACAGCAAAATAATGAGACCAGATATACCAAAAGACCTACAATGTAACTTCTGAAAGTGATCCCTCCATTCATTCTTTAAACCTTTTCATTCTAATATTAGAATTGTGGGGGCTGGACGCTCTTCTGGCAGCACTGGGTACAGTGAAGGAATCATATGTGGTGGGCACACTAATACACACACCCACACTAACGGCATCACAAGTGCATTTAAGATCAGTGAACCATATTGGCAATACCGAACAGTTTAGTTCTATTTTCTTCTGCGTCTCTCAATAGAAAGATCTGAGGGTTATAATGGACTTGTCACTGTTCGGCAAATGGTAATTTTCAAATTCAGATTTATTGACATGTGTACATAGTACAATGAAATTCTTAAATGCATTCCTCCCACAGACTACAGATTAAAAGCTGCTAGGATGTTAGAATGAATAGCACACTGCATGCAGTACAAGTCAATGGAGGTTAAGCTTCAGCCTTATAACATCCCTGTGAGGCCTCATCTGGAAAGTACAGTTTGGATTCCACTTAACATCACTTGAGAAAGTTTAAAATAAAAGGACAACTAGACTAATGGTAGACTGCAGAAGTACAGAGTATGAAAAAGTTGAATCTTTCAATTTTAGAAATCAAAGATTAAGAAGTGACCTGGATGAAGTGTTTATAAAGAGAATTTGTAGGATTGATGTAATGACAAGATGTGGGCTCAAGCAGAATCTATGTAAATTTAATTTGGCATAAATGCTACAAAATACTACTTCACAACAAGATATAAGTAAAAGTTATGTAGTTGAGAGCCACATAGACATTCAAATCTCAAACTAGTGATATTTGAACAGTTTTGATAAAAAGGAAATGATGAGCTGCGTTGACTGAATGGTCTGCTTTCATCAAAACTCTTATGAATGGTATTTGTCATTCTAGAGCAATCATCGTACGCCACAATGAAATTATTCCAGTGTCCAGTGAATTTACACCTGAAACAGAGAGGCAACGACTGCAGTATTTAGTAAGTTTTTACTTTGCACATTTACTGTAATTTTTGAATAAATTGTTCTGTGTTGATTGGTAGCTTATCTTCTAATGCACAAAGGAATATGAGGGAACCCTGACTATCCAAAATAAATGTCATAGTAGCACCAATATTGGAAAAGAGTTCAAAAGGTGTTTTATGAAAGTTAGTAAAGTTGAAGAAGATAATTCTATTATGTTTTAAGGTCTCCAGGAACATGTCAGGTCTGTTAAAGACGTGCTCATGCTAAATTATTTCCACATTAATTGCTAATCCAGTTACTAACAGATCACACTGCTCATCCACTCTGTAAAAGTCTGTACTGTCCAGAAGGAACAAAGTGGATTCAGCAATGGACATAGGACAGTGCACCAACTCTTTAAACTTATACACCGACTTTAGGTATCATAGAATTTGCCAATACTTTGAAGATTTGGAAAAATGTTATGATTAGTATCCAGTAGTAACTTATAGAATTTGCTTCACAAGTGTGGTTGTTCCGAGAGTGTGGTGTAAGTTTCGAGTTAAGTTTCCATTACAGTAAATCAAGACCACTCAAAGTTAATAGAACCTCCACTGAGAGTGTATCTTGTCTTCTTCTCCCACTTATGATTTATATACACTGGATTTGAATACACTGCCGAGGACTGGAAGAATCCAATTTTGGAGATTTGAGATTAGGGTTAGGGTGAAGTTGGTTCCTGTTCTTAAAGTAGGTGGATCAAGTGGTGAGGTTACAATAGCGTTTGCCAGAAGGCAAAAATGAAAACGGATGTGCTGGATTCAGCTCTCTTTAGACCTCTGATTAAGTACATTTTATAAGGTTGTAGAAGGTCAGGCCCAGTGATTTGTACAAATGATCCTTTAGAGGAGTTTACGATCCTGGCAAGTCAATTTATGATGCATTCGGTCAGGATACCCTCAATAGTGCAGCCGTAAAAATTCACTAGTGTTTTTGTTCCCAACCCAAACCATTTTAGCCTCCTCATGGTACAAAAGCCTTTGCTGAGCCATTTTGAGTATACTGGTTGTGTTGTCTGACTGCAAATGGCTGTCAGTGATTTGGACACTACTAAGTGTCTGGACAGTGGAAGGGCTGTTGATGTGGAGTGAAATGTGACTACCTTTGTTCTTTCTGACGTCAGCAATGCCCTCTTTTTTTCAGGGAGAAGTTGTTGTTATTGTACAATATAGTCCGGTCTTTTACCTCCATACTGAAGGCAGCCATATCGTTGTCACTGAGGAGTCCTTTCACTGTGGTGTCACCCGCAAACACAATGATGCTGTTGCCCTGCTACACATGTTGTGCTTTGCTACACATTCATAGGTGAACTGACTATATAGCAGTGGGCTGTGGTAGAAGCCTTACAAAATGCTGTGGTATGTGAACAGAGAGGAGGAGATACAGTATTTTTGCCAGTCCTCACTGACTGGGAACTGTTTGTCATGAAGTCAACACCCAGGCACTGTTGGAGCTGCTGAGACCAAGGTCTCTGAGCTTTTTGTCAGGCTGGGGGGCATTCTGTCTGTCTGTCTGTCTGTCTGTCTTGAAGGCAGAGCTGTAGTCAATGACAGGTGAATTATGAAAAATGCATTTATTCAACTAAATCTGGTAGTTAAGTAACACTGAAACTATGAATAAGCAGTACCAGTTATACCCAGTGGAGACAGGTGTTCCAGTAATAATATGTGAGAAATAGTGTCAAATGCTGAACTAACATCAAGAAAGATAAGATTCCTTAGTAACCTGGAATCAGCAGCCTGAAGCAGATCATTCATTACTGTAACCAAGGCTGTTTCTGTGCTATGTTTAGAACGGATAAGACTGAAAAGGTTCAAAATATTTATTAATGTGCAAGTGGTCCTGTAGTTGGTAAACAACAACACATTCTAAAATTTTTGCAAGGACACAAATTCTGGAAATGGAATGATAAACGTTGAAATCGTTGGGATTACTACTCACATTCTTGAAAACCAGGGTTGACAGCAGCAGTTTTAACATGGTCTTAACCAGAGGAAAGGAAAGAATTAATAACAGCAGACAAAAGGGGGGCATAGGGGAGGTACACAAGCAAAAACTAAGACAGTGGGAACAGGGTCAAGTTGACATGTAGATGGATTAAATTTATGGACCATCTTCGATACTCCTTTCCTGCCTGTTAAGATTTTAGTAGTTTGTAATAACTAGGATAGAATTCAGAGTATAGATGTGGTTAAACCGCTATGGTCAAATTACCATAATATTATATAACTCTCAGTGTTTTGAAAGAGTACAGATTCAAAGACTAAAGTTTATCTTTGGTAGGGCAAATTTTGAACACAAGCAGCAAATTCTAAAAGTGATAAACTCATATAAGCTTTTAAGTGTAAAAACAGTTGAGGTAACTATAGGCCAGTAAGCTTAACATGTGTCACAGGTAAATTAATGGACGGAATTATTAAGGATAAGATTGAGCAACACCTGGCAAGGACAGGGGTTTTACTGGACAGTCAGCATGGGCTCAAATGAGAGAGGTCGTGTTTAACCAACATGCCAGAATTCTATGAGGAAGCAACAAGATACGATCAGTGTAAAGCATATGATATTATTTTTCTTGACATTCAGAAAGCATTTGATAAGGATGCCACATGAGGGGTTGGGAATCAAACTAAAAGAAGTGTAATTTCATGGTGTTGTGTGTAGATGGGTGCAGAAATTTCTAAAACACGGGAAACAGAGGGTTATGTTGCGAGGAACCTTGTCAGAATTTGGTGAAGCTAAGAGTGGTGTTCCACAGGGGTCAATGCTAGGGGCTGCTATTTTTAATATTTATAAATGATTTAGATAGGAATATAAATAACAAGCTGGTTAACTGTACAGATGATACCAAGATAGGTGGATTGGCAGATAATCTCGAATCCATTGAATCTTTGCAGAGGGCCAGCATTCAGACTTGACAGATTTGTGGCTAATGAAATTTAATGTAAGTAAACGTAAAGGATTATATGTAGGAAGTAAAATGTTAGATTTGAATACACAATGGGAGGTCTGAAAACTGAAAGTATGCCTTATGAGAAGGATTTAGGAGTCGTAGTAGCCTCAGCACTGTCAACTGCCAGATAGTGCTCAGAAGCCATTAAGAAGGCTAACAGAATGTTAGGTTATATAGCACAATGTGTGGAGTACAAGTCCAAGGAAGTTCTGCACAGGTTTTATAACACACTGGTGAGGCCTCATCTGGAGTACTGTGTGCTGTTTTGATCTCCAAACTACAAAAAGGACATAGCAGCACTAAAGAATATCCAAAGAAGAGTGACTAGGATGATTCCATTGCCATGGAGGATGCGGTATGAGAAAAGATTGAAGATGTTGAACCTTTTAAGTTTAAGCAAAAGGAGGTCAAGAGGAGACATGAAAGAGGCATGCAAAATTATGAAGAGAATTAGTACAGATTGTTACTTTGAAATGAGTACAACAAAAAAAAAACAGTTGGAAGCATGTTACAGGTAAATTTCACACAAACATTAGGAGGTCTTCCTTCACACAGGGAACCATAGAAGCAAGGAATGACTTACCAAGTAGCGTGGTAGATAGTAGGACTTTAGTAACCTTCAGAACTCAACTTGGAGGAATTAAGTGGATAGGACTGGCAAGCTTTGTTGGGCTGAATGGCCTGGTCTCACCTTTTTTTTAATATTTGATAAAATGTATCAGTTTTGTATCTTGTACTCAGTTGACTTTGGCAGTGAAGGCCATTCAGTGGGTTGCTATCAAAGTCAGTACTGTAGACTACTAAGCACATAATATTGATCAACAGAGATGTAAATCAATGCAAGTTGATTTCAGTCCAGCCCTTTGTCTAAGTTCAATACAAAGTCATAGGGCTGAGTAATATGGACTTAAATTGATATTGCAATAATTTTGACCCAAAATACAATATATGTATGCAAGGACAGATGAGGATTATGCAATGCAGATATGTTGCTTTGCCTTTAATTAGTGGTTATTGTAGTTGACAACTGACAAAGTACTAGTATTTCTGGGGCACAAGTTAAATAGGTGAAAGTGTGTTTTGCAATACATTTAGTCACATCAGCTGTCTCCTTTCCCCCTACTGCTTGTCATTTCATGTGGCATACAATGAAACAGTGACTGTTTTATGGAACTCTGCTTAGCAGAGGTGCATTTGGTTGGGGAGACAGGAGGTCACGTCACAGGCACCACACATGCCTGGATGGTATCCTTATATATGTAATATGTTTTATCTTCAGATGTTGCAATGTCATCCCAGGTAAAACCAAACCAATTCCAAGCAGCAGAACTAACACTACCTGTTTTAAACTCTTTTTCGTCTGATCCTTGCACCATTTTTTTTTCTCACAGTTCTCACCATCACTGTGCAACATGGGCATTGTCAATTAAGTCATGCTTAAAAACAGTGGTGGAGATTTTGTGGAGTTTATTTAATATTCAGAAGAAGTTACAGAAAACCAAACTAAAGGACAGAACATCACTGTACTGGCTTTTGCATATTGATTTTTCTTGACTATTAAATCAAATCAAAAATTCAATATATAGCCCAGCCATGCAGAAATATACCAAGAAGATATCAATTTTTAGAATGGAGACAAGCATATGGGTAGAGTGTTCATGGTAAAACAGCTTTGTGTGTTTTGAGCTGTGTGATTAATGAGCCCTATCTTGTTCCCAGGGATTTCTAAAGCCAGAACTCCTTGGAAATGAGTTTACACACATTGAGTTTCCCCGAAGAATCCAGCACAAGGAGGTCGGGAAGAAGATGCTTTATAGGGACCACACCATGACTGGCTGGTAAATGTAAACTTACTGGGTTGAGAATTAACACTGTTGGCTCACTCTGTGACCCTGCACAAGGTGCCTGTCTCTGTTTCAAAGTAAAAGATTCATTGTATGCAAATAATTGCACATGGGGAAGGTGCTGCCTTCGAGGTACTATATAAATTGGAGAGTTTTTGTTTTTGCTCTCTGTTGATTCCTATTAGAAAACAGAATAACTGTCTTGTTGTAGCTGTACATTTATCACATCCAAAATGAGCTATGATGTAGTCTCCCTACTGATTACCGTGCAGCGATTTTTTTAATGGGGAATTTTATAAAAAAAAGACATCTCAAAGCATTCATCCAACTGATAAATTATATGTCAAGTGTCACTGTTTGACCTACTTGTTGATGGATGGTTTGTGCTTTTTTTTGTTTTTCAGGGCATATAAGACGATCCAAGAAGATGATCTGAAATTTCCGTTAATATATGGAGAAGGCAAAAAAGTAATTTTAACTTTATAAAACTTGATGGGTTAGTAAGAATTGATTTACTGTCTATTTTCACTAATTCATATGCATGTGGTCTTAAAATCAAAAAACATAAAACTCATTATGTGACGACCACAATCTTCTGGAGTGGCATGTTCTAAGGCCTGCTTTCATGTTGATGTACTCCATTTCTTAATCTTGCTAGCTTCAGATGCCACAAGTGTTCCATCTTTTGGGGCTGCTATTATGGGTTACACTGAATGTTTGATATTCTCTCATTTCCTTTAGAAGGGTTTTGCGTGGCATGACATATGGTCATCTTTCACTCTCTTTAGCATGACATTAAATGATCTCTTTAGGCTTTTCATTGGTTTGGTTTTCATAATGGACTGGCAGCACTGGGGTACCAGAGGTGTAGCAGGTGAGAAAAAGACACATCTCTGAATTGTTCCTTTCTCTCTCTCTCTCTCTCTTTCCATATCTGTTCTTTTCAGGCTCGGGTGATGGCAACAATAGGGGTGACCCGTGGCTTAGGTGACCATGACCTAAAGGTGTACAGTTCCAACATTTATATCAAACCTTTCCTGTCTTGTTACCCAGAGGTAAGTTGCTTGAGAGTGGACAGCTAACTAGCCACTTAATCTTCTCTTTTCAGGACTGATCATTAAGACCCAGATTCTACAAGTACTAATCGTGGAGTCCCACAATCCCTACAAGTTTTTATTCAAACCATATTTAAAATTGGTCAGTGATTGGGGAATGTAGTTTGGTGTGGTGTTCCAACTGTCATTTCTGTTTGTTGTTAAGTGGCAATTGGGTAAACAACAATGAAGGAAATGGTCTCAAACAGCAAATTAAATTAAATAAAAAACACTGTTATGAATCTCACATACTAAAAGCTGTGACAACAATAAGCCTCTTTTGAATTTCATAAACAAGTAAAATCTGCACTATTAGCAAATCTGACTACAGACAGATCTGGGCCAGACTGGCTGGAATGAACATGTGCAGCCACCTGGATTAGTGCCGTAGTTATTAAAACTCCAAACATTGGTATTGTCTGTCTTTTAGAATAGTATCCCATACGTTTTTTTTTTGTTTTTGTTTTTTTTTCTACATTCATTTTGGCCCTTTTTCCATCTAATAGGAGGTGATTGATTACATTGACAAACGTTGTATCACATGTGTTATGAAAAGTGTGACTGATGAAAGGGTAAGTCACTACAGTGGTTCACATGAGACCTCATTCTGTAGAGTCCAGAAGTTTCACAAACATTAAAAATTTTATAAAAAGATGAATCTCATTATAGAACATGGGAAATGTGTAAATGAAGGTCTGTCCCTGTTCCAGTTATATCGCAAATTAAAATAGTAAAGAGATTTTCAGTCAAAGAACCACAGCTACATGATGCTAGTCACCAAGCAGTGTGGTAGACAGGAGAACATGTGGACCTTTGAAACTGAACCTGATGTTATTGGACAATCCAGTTAAATAGAACTGGCAAGTTTATTACTCTAAATGGTCTGTTCTTGTCAAAACTATTCTAAACAAAGAGCTCTCCTACCCACAATGTCTGTTTTTCCATGTGCATTCTAACAAGACTCAGAATCTTGTGAACACTCCTTCTGTCAACAACGACCAAAGCACTCTGGTATTACCTCAGCAGGCTGGTAATTCTAACCAGTAGTATAGAGTGGAAAGACATAAGTTTGCTTTGTGTTCGGAATTGAGAGGAATGAATTATGGTGATTTTTCCAAATAGAAAGCTTTTTACAATGGAAAGGAATTTCTTCTTCACTAGTGCAATGGTTACAGACCCCCGTGACCCTGTAGTTAGGATATAGCGGGTTGGATAGTGCAGTGGTTAGTGTTCCCAACCTCAGTATCCTAGATTTAAATTCTCTGGATAGACTTTGCCATTTCTGTCCACGTCATTGTGTTCTTTTCTCCATCATCCCAGAAATACACAGTTTAGGGTGGTTGGTGACTCTGATCTGGCCCAGTAGTAGTAAGTGCAGAAGGAACCAAGTGCCCCATCCAGGGTTGCTTTCTACTTTGCATGTGATGCTTTTCAAGTAAACTACTGCTTTCTTAATATAAAATGTTAGAATCAACCAACTAAGCTAAAAAGATTTTAATTCAGCAGGGTGGTCATTCATTTTTGCAGTCTGTATTGAGGTCCCCATGCACGTCCTTTCGATTGGTGACAACAGAAGTCTGTTAAAGCCTGGGTCTTTAGTTCAGTTGTCAGGGCAAAAAACATGAGAGGACATCAGAGTTATTTTCAGTTTGGTATGATTTAATCTACCTCTCATGTTAAGTAACCACTTTTCTGGTCATTATATATCAAACGATAGGAGTTTCATTCAGCCTGCAAGAAACACCTTTACAGGTGTAAATATCTCCTATATTAGTCTTTGATCTTCATTGCTTGTTTGTTGCTTACGGCAGTGGTGCAGTTTTTAGTGTCAAAGAAGGGTCCTTCTCAGAAAGATAAAAGTTTGGCAATGAAAATCAAGCACACCAATGAGTATTTGTCTGAAGCAGGTTTAATAACCAATTAAAGTGAATCTCAGCCATGCGAAAGGAATTGCATTCCCGGGAGAGATAAGAACATTTCATTGTGAACTTGAGGTGTCGCATGGTGTGGGTAACACTTCTGCTCTGTCAGTTTGATGTTCATCCACACTCCAGAATGTCAGATTACTGGGCAGTTTTCAATTAACAGCTAAACTCTTCACAACACAGACTTCAGACTAAACTTAAGCTGTGGCTGCTAGATGTTAAAAATACGATATAATCACCATGGGAGTGACTTGAGGACAGTCGTGCAACCAGGCTAAAGAAAAACTGCAGGAAATGGTGAAGTCTTATATGGAAGATGGAAAAAAAACAACACAGGAGACTGAAATCTCCTCAACTGGTATCATATGCCTAGACTCACCCAGAATTGTTATGTTCATCCCTGAGGCGCTGTGAGCTGGGAGCCACTAATCCGTTTTCTTTTCCCTTCTCGTCTGTTCTTCTCGTAGATGCACTACAGCAAGCAAAGCAAACACAACAAGGCCTGACTGAGTGAGTGGTCAACTCAAATTTTTTTTAGGCACACTCCCTTTGACATTCTAATGAAAACTGGAGAGCTTCTACATATGCCTGGTTATGCTGGGATCAGCCACCTGATCACATAACTGACACAGTTGATGTGCTGCTGTTCTGGGTAGCCTTTGAGAATCTTTTGGCAAAAGGGCCATTCAGTTCTGCACATCTTATGATTGATTCTCGCTTTCCATTTTCAGTTAGAACTGCTGTTCCACAGCTCAAGAGCCTTGGGTTTAAATCTCAGCACAGACACTGTCTGTGCAGAGTTGGCACAGTCTCCTGATGTCATTGTGGGTTCTTTTCTGAATGCTCCAGTTTCTCTGACATCTTAACATCATGCCCGTTAGTTTACTTGGCCATTCTAGAATGGCCTTGTTGTGACTGAGTGAGTTAGCCTAGTGATGGATTGGCGTGTCATCCTGGGCTAGGACCTGCCTTGTGCTCAAGTCTGTCAGGATGGCTTCTAGCACCTATGACTCTAAACTGGGTGAAGCTGATCAGATAACAGATTGCCGACTTTATTATTATTATTATTCTGTTTGTGTTTTTTTTTTTTTTTATTTGGCTATGTATGTTATTTATATAAGGCAACATATAAGATCAGGACATAGTACAGATGCTGAAGAGCTGGCAGATGACAAGTGGGATAGGGAAGGCAGGAACTACACCCAGGTGAATGCTGTATTGCCATCCACTCATGTTAGCAGATCCTGCCATTTTGAGTGATGTCAGCAAAAGACTTAAATGGACATAAAGTCAGTGCCATAGGATGGAATGTTTAGGAGAGTAACAGATATGTGAAACGTTGCTTCTGCTTTAACACACCCCATAAAGGTTTGATTCTACACCCCCATTCCTATCGGCAGCACCTAAAATACAATATAATGAAGAGCCACCATAATAGATTAGACTCCAATATCAGTGATGCAACCCACATTTTGAGTGTTTGTACATGTTACAGTGACACAATTCAAAGATGTCGACTCACTGCAGGGGATTATGGGGCTAGCAGGTGAGAGAAGTGCAGTTGTAAGCGTGAATTTTGAAATAAAGTTGTGTCCAGCCGGGAATAATTAGCTTCTCTAGTCCACTGTTAGGAAATTTACTCTGATAAGGTAGTTCCATCTGCAGTGCAATTTCAATGTCATAATGTTGACAAAATTGCAATGATAAAAACCAATCCCAACATGTAATAGTTTTCTGATTAGCTTATATTAAATAATTGTTCAGTGTACAGTTAATATCAAATTTAGCAGCTGCTACAGCGGTTAGTGCATTCGCGGTCATGAACTCTCTTTCTGTTAGATGAGGAGCTCTTGGTTCTCCAGCCATTATTTACTCAGGTGCTGTTGGAGTGTGGAGAAGTTTAGAGGATGAATGGTTACAGAGGCCTGCAATTCAAAAGTCTCAGGGCTGAGCAGGTCAGTATGTGTCAGGGTTCTAGCAGTTGTGAGGTTCTCAGTGATTTTTATAGGTTTAGGGTAATGTTGTTTAGGTTTAATAAACCAATCAGTGTTTTGCTAAAAGCTTTGCCCTTCTAGAAACCTCTGTAAACAAAAAACCTAGAGCCCAAGGAATAGTTTCTCACAGAAAAATATAAATGTGTAATAAAAAGGCATAGCAAGCTCAGTACATACTGTAATAATAATAATAATAAGCAGAAATAAAATATACCTTATAGAATGTGAAAGAATAATACTTCAATAAGCAGTTATGTACAGGGGGTCCTCGGGTTACAACGTCTCGACATACAACGTTATGAGTTTACAGCACTCTCTCCCATAAAAACGTAAAAAAATTGAGACGAGTGTTTCGGCTTTCGCCGTTAGCGTCGTGCTTACAGACTACATGGGTGAACTAGTTTGGTTGTACACAGCGGAAGAATACGCAGTAACGCGGCGTATGAGTGAGGGAGTTGGCAAACTAGTTTGGTTGCGCGTGGCACAAGTTGTTCCATTTGTGTTGCTTTGTTTGGCGACTTTTTGGCCCTTATCATGGCTCCTAAATGAAAGTCAGAGTCTTCAGATAGTAGTGCTTCGAAGAAGAGGAAAGCCATCACAATTAATGTGAAATTAGATATTGTAAAGAGATCAGAAGGAATAAAGGTAAAGAATTTTTTTTTACATTCATTTTTTTGGCATTTTTTCTGTTACTACAGTACAGTGTACAATACAGTATATTTATGTCCTTTTTCTGTGGCTTAGTTGTGTTTTTATGTTCTAGATTATGGTTTTGCAAATGTGTTAGGATAGGTAAGTGACTTAGGCTAGGGTGTGTTTCGACTTGCACCAAAATTCGGGTTACATCACTGTTGTAGGAACGGGACTGTGTCATAACCTGAGGACCCCCTGTATATGGGCCATGTGTGAAGCTGGCAAAGTAGAAGCAAATATTGGTCAAAAGAACACAGCCACTAGACAGATCAGACTAGAATACGGTATTACACTCCGCATCCTAGAGTTGTCTTTTCTCTGTTGCTGATGACACTGGCATGTGGTGCTTATTTAGTAAAGCCAACTGAGGACCAGCAAGGCATTTGTTTCTCAAACTTCACACTCTGATGTTCTTATACTCTTATGCAGTTGTCCATCTCAGCCTTCTCCTTCTTTTTATATTCCAGTGAGATCAAATTTGCTCGCTTCTCTTAAGACAACAATGGACACCTTTGTATGACATGTTCAATTTCTTGGCAATCTGTCACCTGGAATAACTGCATTCTGCAAAAAAAGAATAGACTGGCATGTTTTTTGAGAAAGCTGATTCGTTTTGGCCATTTTTGAACTCAGAACTGAACTTTGGGGATGGGCCTTGTTAACACAAGTGAACAAACTAACAGGTTTCAGAGGTGCTAATACAATTAGAAAGTTTTCTCTAATAACCAATCAGCATTAACACATGGCTAATTAACGATAAGCTAAGGGAGATGTCCTTTAGGACACAGAAGGAATGGCTCTGCAGAAAATGGAGCTTTGCAACCTTAAGTGAATAGCAAATTAAAAATCAGTCAACTCAAACAGTCATCTCCATTAACAACATTATTAATGCCTTGGCGATATTTGTAAATCACTTTAATGATATTTTGATAAAAAAAACATGAAAACTGACCAATAGTACAAGTCTGTGGACACTACAGCCAGGACAAAAACAAACATGACAGTATTATTAGCATTGTAAATGAATTTCAAAAGATTTATTGAAAACTGATTACAAATATGAATGATTTTACTGTAACTCCAACTGTAACACAACTGGGAAAATGCAATATACATTTTTTCATCATGATTTGATTGTTCTGTTTCATTCAAGTATTAAAATATTGGTAAAATTACATCCTTACAGAAAGAAACGATGTGCTGGAAACATTTGTTTTTTTATGCAATGGAGCAACTTCAGGAATTCTCCTGGTGTGTGACGACTTTCTTAAAATAAATGCTGAAAGAGTATACATAATCACTATTATTTTGAGGACTCAGTTTCAGCTGTTGCCAGTCCTGGGGGGTATTTTTCGTACGTGGATTACTCGCTTAGCCGGATGTAATTGTTGACGATTTGGCCTGATCCTGGATCTGTCGGTTTTTCGAAACTCTTGCTGGAAGTGTTGTCATAGTAACACATCCTAATCCGCAAACCTGCTCGGAGCAGGTTTGTTCTGCGTAAACAAGGATTAGTTTACACACGTGATCAGTGACGGTGCGTGGAAGTCATCCAGTCATGGCTTCGCCGTTCATGAATGAGCGACCAATTGATATTGGTGCGCAAATTATACGAAGAGAATTTCATATAGAGAGGGTTTTGCGCGATCGGCAAGATCCTTTATTGCTCCTGGAGGAAATTCTGTATGAAAGATACCGCTTTAGCCAAGAGGGAATATTGTACCTCAAAGATTTATTAGCTCCGTATATTCGAAGTCAAATTCGGCGAAGTCGGGCTCTCACAGCCACACAGACAGTATGCATTGCTTTGAGATTTTTTGCAAGCGGTACTTTTTTATATACTGTAGGCGATGCGGAACATCTATCGAAAAGTGCAGTTTGCCAGGCAATTCGTAAAGTCTGTTTGGCTCTGAAACATTTCCTTCAGGTTTTCATTGTGTTTCCTGGACACCTGCATGTGCAGACAATAAAAGAGGCGTATTATGCCATTGCAGGTAGGTAATACACAGGCTAAAACACCCATAGTTTCATAAAGAATCTCACAATCAGCCTAACATTCTCATTACCAGGATTTCCAAATGTGATTGGGGCACATGGGACTGATCAGAGTGGAGTTTGATCAAACATTATTTGGAAAATGTACCTCTCCTTCTGATGAATAATCAGACACAGTGTCTTCATCAAATATTTGACCTTCGTCAATATCTCATTGGTCAGACACAGGTTCAAGGGATATGACATTCCCTGCAACTGACCCAACAAAAAAGAGGGCTATATGGAACATACCTATGGCACACATGGAGGACAAATATATACAATGACCATCCTTTACCTGAAATGAAGTGACCACTGCATCCTGCCACTGGTTCTGAGGAGGAGCTTCCCCCTGGAATGCCATCAGAAACAGGGCGATGGGCATTTTGCAGGAGAGCCAACTCTTCTGCAGGGGTTAGGTCTGGACCGCATGGACCTCCACCTGTTTTTTGCTTGTCTGCCTCCTTATTAGCTTTCAAATTAATGTTTTTTTATATAATATATGATTCTTTATGTCAACAATTCTTTAAATACCAATATTTACCAGTTTGAAGTATATTCTTGTACTTCACTTTAACCTGTTCCCATGTTCTCCTTGTGGTCACGTTTGATCTGGAATTATGACATATTAAATAATAATTAATCTGACACATAGGAAATGAAACGCTGCATTCAGTAAGTACAATGCACACTACTTAGCGTTTAATTCGACGGCCACTTTTTGCCAGCCGTCTTTTCTGGTTTGGGCTGCTTTTGCAGTGTTACCCCTTGTGTATATTAAATCTTAAAATTCTTCATGTCCTTCGAATAAAAGGTCTTGCGCCGCGTGTGTGAAAAAAAAATGCGCCCGTTCTTTCGTCATTTTGTTACAGCCTATCAAAGACTTGCTGATCATGTTTTCTAGACTCAATATATATGGGCTTTTCACTCAGCGCGGGCGCACGCATTCATCTCAGATGATTAGATCCAGCTACACTAATCTACTACACGACTGCGTTTGAAAAACCGACCTATCCCAGATGAGTGTCACTGGCATTAACTTATCCAAGATGAGGCACCTGATCTCGGATGATTTAAGCGATGTACGGAAAATACCCCCCTGGTGATGTATTTTTTAGTTGTTTGAACACTTTAAACAAACTTAGTCCTCTTGAAAGTTCATTTAAGACCTTCTTGGAGGTGGCTTTAGTTTGTTTGATATGTTGGCTGGGTTTTGGCTGTTAAATTACATAATGTATAGCAAAACGAACAGACTTAAAAATAAAGATGAAGCTGATTTGGACGAGCAAGTTAATTGCATGGATGAAAGAAAACCATGGTTGAAACTCCTTCCTCTAAATTCCCCTCTTTTTTGTGTCTAAAATGAGATTTTCATATTGGTATACCTAACTCTAGAGCTTTTCTTTCTTCTTAAGGTTAAAGTGTATGACCTCTCCCAGTATGAACATGGGCCAGATGATGTCCTTATAATTGGCACAGACGGCCTGTGGGACGTCACGACAAATAGAGAGGTGGCAGACACCATTACTGCCTTTTTGTCACAGCAGGAGTACAACAACTCTTACAGGTTAGTAGGTTAATTTAAGCCAATATGGGACAAACTGATAGATATGAGTAAACGTGGCTGGCTAGACCTCATTCTGGAGAGGTGGATCCAATTTATTTTGGTACTTGTTGTGTAAAGACACACATTTTCCTTTGGTATCTTTGTTTTCCTCTCATTTAGGTACACACTAGCAGCACAGGAGCTGGTGATGAAATCTCGAGGTGTATTAAAAGAACGTGGCTGGAGGCTAGCCAATGACAAACTGGCATCTGGAGATGACATCACGGCATTCGTTATTCCGCTGGACTGGCAGAACCAAAAGACTTGAATTGGGAGGGAAGGAAGGGTGAAACAAAATGGTTTGTAATGGGATGGCCCCTTTTGTCTTGACCCAGCCATTGGTGATGCAGGTTTCTTATTCTAAATGTCAAGGTGCTCCTGCTCAAGCTTGTAATATCTTTGAGTGTTTCCCACTAAACTTTAATACCATTTCCTTCCTTCAGGGTAACGTTTCCACTTAGGAGACTGTGATGATAGATAAGAATGGATTTGAAGGTGGAAGGTTAAGCTGGTGAGTGGCACAGACTCTTGGAATATCAGGATTTCTTAATTTACTACTTAGTCCACATACTGTCTCAATGTGGGCATCATCTTTGCCTGGCTTAATGATTCCTCCAATCCATCAGTCCCTACCTACCCATTCCAGGTGGCCATAAGTGCCCTTTGTCTGAAACAAAATGTGAAATATGCAGTCAGAGGTTAAAGTGACCGTCTCCAGTAGTGGATCACAGAGACTGACACCTCTCCTAGTTTGTTTTTGCAGTTGAATGTATTTTATTTATTTGCAGTGAGTGCACAGTGTTACCTACCAGACTCGAGGAAAATGGGGGGATATCGTCTCAGTTTTTCTAATAAAATTTACACTGCAAGATCCAACAACTTAAAACAATGTAAACTCTGAACATTCTTATTTTTGTGTATTTACACTAGTTTTTTTTTTTTTTTTTTTAACAAATAAGAGAAGTACGAAGTTCAGTAACAAAAATAAGGAACTGAAAAAAGTGACTTGCTGGATACAGACTTCAGCGGGAAGGTATCATGTAAGCCATGCCAAGGAAAAAAAATATGAAACTGGGAGGGCAGTCTAGAAAGACTTTTTTGTTTTATATCTTTATATGACTCGACTTGTGTAACACTTTGTGGTGCATCTCAAGCAGCTCTAACAAGCTTAGAGTTTTGTGAGTTGTTGAACATTTTAAATACTCTGGGCGTCAGACTGCAGCATCTTCAGCACCTAAATATGTGATGGTGGTCTCTAAGAAGATGATACGTTATGTACTGAACACATGTATCCCTTGATGATCTTTCTAATTCTGCCACACAATTCACTTTCTCTGTGAGCAGGAGGTTGGCTCAGTGATATAAATGTGTAGGTGAAAGCAAAAGTAAAGAAAAGAAGATCCAGGCCATAGTCGCAACCCACGAATCAGGAAGTGCAAGTAAATAAGAATGAAAAATTTAAGACACACTTCCAGTTACACACTTTACAGGCTGCAGCTTTGAGGATTTAATTAAAACTTCTTGGTTAACATTTGAATCTTTTTGCTTGTCAGTAGACACAAAAATAGTCATCAGCTGTAGCAATGGGCAGCTTCCTTTTTTTTTAATAAGTTACTAATATGTTTTCAGTATTGCTTTGTGGTAGATTTGATTCAGTCTCTGCAGTTAAAAGGTGTGTGACATACTATAGCTGTAAAGTCAAATGTTGCATCATAACTTGTTTGAAATCTATCATTATTAATGTTGTTCGGGTCATAACAGTCAGCATGTCCATAAATAACACCGTTTGTAATTGTTTCCACTTTAATAAATTAAAATTAATGAACATATTTCAAACAGAGCTTTCACTGTTTTGGATTGCTACATACACATTAGTTTTAAATCTTGCATTGCTAGATGTAGGACTTGATTTTGCTTTGCTGTTTCCCATTCAGTCTTGATTTACACCCTGTCACATTAAAGGGGTTTCCTAAATGGGCAGATTGAATTTGTTTATTTTTACTTATACAGACTCTCCTTACTTTGTTTCCTTGTAATTTATCAAATTCTAAGTGATCTTATATTTTATTTTTACTTTAATGGAATATTCCACCTAAAAATGATTTTTGTATATTTTACTTACACTGTTTGGTTTGAAGTGATGACTGAGAAAAAATTTTTAATCTCCCATTTTCATACAGAACAAATATAAAAAGTATATGATATTATGCAATCCAATGGTAACCTGTGCAGTACAGTGACAAATGATATCAAAAATGCCCATGGAAAAAGAAATTTCACGTTACTCCTGTTATATAATCCATGTGTCAGTTATCCAGTCACATGCATCTTTTGCTAAAATACTGTTAAAGAAATTATTTTGGAAAAATCAGTACACATCATAAATGGGAAATGTAAGTTACATGGGACTGACTCTGTGAATTGAAGACAGGACTTTTGACCAATGAATGAGGGCGAGAGGCGAATCTTTAATTGAAAAACTCTGTCCCATGTGACATGCGTTTCCTGTTCATGATGTGCGCTGCTTTTTTTCTGGATGCAAATGACTGAATAACTAACAACTTGCAACACAAGTAACATTTTATTTTCCATGGAAATTTTTCAGATTGTTTGCCATTGTACAGCTTTGGCCACCAGTGGCTTGTATTGTATCATAAACCTTTTTTTTTTATCTTTGTTCTCTCATGAAATTCAATTTTGTTTTTCCATCGTCACTACTAAACACATGGGGTAAGTAACATATAAAAATGTATCATTTTTGTGTGGAGTATTCCCTTAAATTGTTCTCTGGTCTACTCGGTAGAAGACTCTAGTGATGTGAAGAGTTAAATAAAATAATGATTGACCAAATAAGAAGTGTTGCTGTGATGCAGCAGGTAGGACTGCAAACTCACCTCACTTCACTTCTGGCTGCAGTGCCTTTTGGGTGGAGTTTGTATGTTCTCCCCATGTTCAATTAGTTTTCCTTTCATTTAGCCCAGTTTCTACCCAGTCGCCATTAGGCTGATTTAAAAACTGACAAATATGATCAGTAATCATGAGTATGTCCTGTGATGGGCTGGCATCCCATCTATTGTACAGTACTTTATCCTTGTGCTTTCCAGTGTCAGTTTAGGCCCCAGCATCCCCTAACACTCAAATTCAGGAAATGTCAGGTCAGCAGTAATCATTTGATATGATCTGAACAGTCTGAGAATCTGCTTAGTTGGAGAAGATTCAAAAAGACAGGATTTAGTTGAAACATAAGATAAAGTAGGTTATTCATCATCGAGCAAATAAAGCCAAGTAGGCCAAATTACATGAAATTCAGTTTTTAATTTTGCTTATTTTTGCATAGGACTCTTCACTAAGTGTAGGCTCAGAGTGTTGTAACAAATTCACAGGTAAAATGCAATTACAACTTTACAAATGACTGATTACATAATGCGTGCGCATACAGATGCAGATTTGTTTAAACACACAGTGAAACAAAGCAGTTCCCAATCAATTAACATAAACAGAAGTTAGCGATATCTGTCCGTTAACATTACTGTTCAAACAGATTTATTATAAAAACAATAACAAATGACAGTAGAATTTTAATAAAGTAGATTAATAAAGTATCTATCTAGAAAATAATAAACTCACCGGCCTCTCTAGGTCTAACTAAACCGTCTCCCCCGTTGGGTAACTACCTCGGCTCTTCTTCCTGCTAGCTCAATCTGCGCTTTTTCTGAATTTTCATCCTCCCACCTGACTGTTGACCAGAAGAGCCTCTTGAACCCCAACTGGTAAAACACCTCCTGGGTCACAACAGCAACATAAAGGGTCACTCGAGCCCAGCTTACTTGTTAATCATATGAGGTGACAGGTTGAGGCAGAAGGCTCCGTTATTTTATCCACAGCCTCCTGTCTATCTGGGGGATTTTTGAACTTTTACCCTTAAACCGTAACTACTAAACTACTCCATTGTGATGTCTGTCAGGGTCACCGCAAAGATCCCACCGACTCCTTCCTGGCATCTCTTTACTTTGGCCTCATTTGCGTTTCCTGCTTTAAAGCATTGAGTGTTGTCTTTTTAGCTGCTGTGCCCTTTAAACTGGCAAGTGAGAAGAGGTGGAAGCCAGCAGTTCAAAATGATTTGTTAGCAGTAAAGATATCAAGCTTGGTTTAGTGTTAACGAGACGAAAAGTTGAACTACTCTTGTGTTCAATTTTATTGTTACGATGTGCCTAGTAGCATATTTTACAGTAATTGGTTTTAATGGCAGAGGCTGAATGTTACAAGAGGCTGTTTCTAAACTTTCATTTTGCACCACTGAGTTTGGTGTCAAAGGGAATGGGTTTATCTGTCATCTGCTTTTGTGAGTGGTACCTCACAGCTGTGATCCGCACCCAGACAGGCTGTACATCCTTAAGTCCGTCTATTCAGTCATCACATGTGGTCCACACTGTGACCCTACGCAGGTCATTTAAGCCATATTTGCTCCAATTGTAAAAATCTGTTAAGTAAGCAGATGTATCGCGTCCTGATCCACTTGTGTAAAGGCATTGGCCGGCCACACCATACTTATAATCTTGTGCCTGCCATAATGTCACTAGAATGGACTTAGAAGTAAGGGCAAAGGGTTCAGAGAAAAAAATATGTACTAAAATGAAACATTTCTTATTTAACCAATTTCTTACGTATATATAGAGTACATATAGATATATATAGATGTATGAGTACATGTATACATGTATGTACTCATTTTAGCAATGAGGAACAAGATGTCAGGTTTAATAAGAGTAATCCAATACAGTACATCAGAGTAGGGACAGAAAACCAACAGCCACTGTGGCCCTCCAGGATACAGGCTTGACCTCCCTTCTGTGATACAGTAAAACAAATTCATCTGCCTGTGCCTTTGCTTGAGCCATAATAATAATAATAAGTCAGGCTTTGATCGTTTGTACACCATGCAGATCGTTTATTCATCCAAAAATATCAGCTTTGGTTGTTTTTGAGTGAAGAGGCTCACCAGCCTACTCTGTTGTTCTGCCAGTCCTCAGTTGGGGTGTCATTTTTCCTGTGGCCTGCCCCCTGCCCTCCCCCTCTCTGCCCATGAAGCTTATCCAGTGGCTCTGACTGTGGACTGCTGGGTAGAATTTCCCATCCTGCTCTTGCAATTAGCTGTGCTGCTCAAACTGTTAGCACTTTGTACATTTCTGCCTACTCGAAGATGCAATCTCCTACTCAAACTCATGACCATGGAGAGACTGGAGAGAGAAGATGGAAGCCTTAAACTTGAAACTCTCAGCAAAGCGGGTACACTTTATATTAAGGTGTTGTTTGTAAATAGATTATTAAAAGCTTAAAATTGTGTGCTAGACTGTTCTAGAGCTTTTTAGATGCACAAAATGCAGTGTTTGTCCAGCTACTGTAACTCTTCTCTTGCACAGCCATAAAGTTCTGCTTTGAATAATTACGTACTGTATTTAAAAAAATAAAATACTTGTGTTTCAATACATATCCAAGAGTCATGATCGTCTTTGTGCTTACATTTATGTTTTCTTTGGGCTGTTTTCAGATAATGTTGGAAAAATGCTTTTACGCCATAAATCTCATTTACATTTTAGCTTTATAGTTTGGTTTAGCACAGTGTCTCTCAACCCATGGGGCACTGGATGCCCTAGATGGGTCATTGGTTTAAGGTTTGAAAACAAAATTTAAATCGGCCGTCTCCCTAATGTTTCAGGGGGCTGCTGATTACAGACTTCAGTTCTGTAACAATTGACAAGAGCCCAGTTATGAGCAAATGATAACCTGTTATACACCATGTGCTTCATTAAGAAAGCCAACAAACATGGACAAGCTTCTCAAATGCCCCCTAGCATCATCTACTCCAATCTCTCTTCCAGTTCTTTATCAGCCTCACAAGATTCATCCCAAAAACTTAAAACAGAAAGAACAGAAATTCCAAAATTTCTGAGGTATACCGTATATACTGGCGGATAAGTTCTCGCGCGTATAAGTCGGGACTTGATTTTACTGTATAATTTCTGGTATTTTATAATGTCGGTCGTATAAGTTGAATGTGGAAATCTCACGTTGTTGGTCCAAGAGATTATGAAATGCTAACACCCACCT
This sequence comes from Erpetoichthys calabaricus, assembly GCF_900747795.2. NCBI lineage: Eukaryota > Metazoa > Chordata > Cladistia > Polypteriformes > Polypteridae > Erpetoichthys > Erpetoichthys calabaricus. Next base: position 253,124,862 of record NC_041396.2, on the reverse strand, counting down.
GAGAGAATAACCACGGAGCACATGGCCATTTTTCTTCTATGTATTGTGCCTACGTGACCACACGGTAACACCCAAACTATTCCAAAGCGATCTTTGCACTGTTTTGTGTCTTTTCTATTTCACACACTCATACACCTTTATCGTAAGAGCATCCCTTCTCTATGATGGAGTGTTCGATTAGAAGAAGATATGAAGCTGGTTTTAAATTAAAAGTCATTGAAGTGGTGAAAGAAATTGGTAACTGTGCTGCTGCAACAAAATTTGATGTGTCTGAGAAACTGGTGGGAGACTGGAGGGAGCAAGAAAATGAAGTGTCGCATTCTTGAATAGGCGTGTAAGTCTGGGTCGGATTTTATGATTGGCTTCACAACCCGACTTATACGTGAGTATATACGGTAGATTAACTTTTACCACAAAGCATGGAGAGAACAACATCAGTTGTGCTTTACCTGCGGTGTGTAGCTACCAAATTAAATCATGGAGCCTTCAGCTATGAAGACATTTGGAAACAAAACTTGTGACTTACGGAAGTAGTGAGAATTCAAGCAAAATGACGCCTTTTATTGGCTAACTAAAAAGATTACAATATGCTAGCTTTCAAGGCAACTCAGGCCCTCTTATTGTTCAACATTTTTAATTAAAATATTGGGTCTTCATGTAACTATTGTAGTGTATTTGTATAAGAAGCCAGCAGGCACTCGGGATGTTGTCTCGTTGCCCATCAAATTGCCAAATATAAGAAAGCACACACAGTTGCAGAAGAGCTCGTCTTGCCTTGTGTAACAGATGTGCTCACCGAACTTCTAGACAAGTCATCCGCCTGCAATCTTAAATATATCCCCATAGGCACTCTCCTCACTTACCACTGATTTCGACAAACTTATGAAAATCAGATAAGCTCAGGTTACCCGATAAATAGACAAATGGAAACTAAATTTGATTTGGTGTGAAACACCTATTTATCATGTTATTTTTGAATGAGTGTCCTGCGTATTTCTTCTGTTGTGTACACTGTATTTAAATGTTATTTGTGTGCCATTCAGGGGAACATGTTGGCTAGTTTACATTAAAATGACTGTTCATGAAAGGTCTTCACCTAACAAAAATAGATCAAATTGGCCAGAAATGTCAAGTGGTGTATTGACTTTTGTCCAGTGTGAGTGAGAACTCTCTGCATTAGATGGGTTCTGGCCTTTAGCCCTGTGGTGTGGTGATATGTTGCATATAAATTGATATATATTTTGTTATGTCTTTATTTATGGAATTACATTTTGACTTGTTATAACGTTAAGAGGGCAAGGAAAATGGACAAATAATTTTTTTCTGTACCCCCAAAACTTTATGAATGCTGCTTTCAATGACTGAATTGCTGGCTGCCTGTCTCAGAGTGGGCTAGTTGTATTGCTTAATGACTTGCATTTCTTTCTTGGTTGGTTGTTAGAAGAAAGATGATAAGTAACAAATTTATTTGAGGTGGGCAGCTGTGCCAGAGCTGTTCCATTGGTGAATGACCCAGGAAGGTGTGTGTGTGTGTGTGTGTGTGTGTGTGTCTGGAGCTGCACAGGGACAAGAAAGAGAGAGGCTTCCAACAGTATGCTCACTCTCTGACTGAAGCAGACCAGATGAAGGAAGCAGACCTGAAGGAGGATGAGCTGACCAGGAAGAAACAAATGCAACTATAAATTATTGCACCATCTGAAGCTGCACATCTAACATTACCAGGTTGTATGGTCTTGGTTTACAAAGCCACATTCTATTTGCTTGTATGGTACTAGATATAATTTCAATGTATTTCATGTAATACATACTGTAGTTAAAAGAGTATCTCTTTCTCCTGCCTGTGTTTTCACATTGTTTGTCTGAGGTTGCAGATAAAGAAGGGAAGAGTAGAGGAAGTGCTGAACTGAAGTAGTGTATCTGACCCCAGCGTGGTCAGTGTATGGGGGTTTGAGTCCACACAATAAAGAATATAAAGGGGAAAATAGAGTCACCATAGGACCATACAAGCCAAAGGCATCATCTCTATAATTGGATTAAGTGGGTCAGAAAATAGGTGGAAGGAATTATTTGTTAAATCAGGGGTGTCCAACTCCGGCTGCCTTACCTTCTTGCCACTTTCTTAATCAGTGACCAATTTCTGTTATTAGTACACTTCTTTTCCATTCGTTTTCATTGTTGTTTTTATGTCTTGGTTCTCTGAATTGCTTCTTTTTTCCATAAATAATCACCAAATAAAAATGAGATGTGACTTGAGCCAACAGATGACCAGCTAAGTCGGGATCTCAGACTCCTGTCTCTTGAAATAATCATAAAGTGATCTGTGTTAAAAAAATGCTTTAGTTGCCTCACATTTTTATGCAATCGTTTTGTTCACCCCACTGAATTAAAGCTGAAAGTCTGCACTTCAACTGCATCTGAGTTGTTTCATTTAAAATTCATTGTGGTGATGTACAGAACCAAAATGAGAAAAACGTTGTCTCTGTCCAAATATTTATGGACCTAACTGTATAAAACACTATGGTCTGTCCATCTATTACGCAAAAACTCACAAACTGCTGGGGCTAGAATCTCGATCTTGGTCTTAAAATTGAAAACTTATGGCCTAATACATTCTGTAAATGTAAAAAATTGGAGGTAGCTGCAACCTCTTCAATGTGATCTTTGATTGTGGGATTATTAGAGTCAAGTGACATGGTGGAAAGAAAAAGAAGAGCAGCAACATCTCCTGAGTGTAAGGCAAATTACTGAGGCTGATTACATGATGAAGAGCACCATATTAGGAAGAAAAAGAAGAATAAGAGCAGCACCATCTGCAGAGCTTCCAATCCCAGATACAGAATGCAAGCATGGCAAAGATGAAGAAATGCAAGCTGATAATTGGGATGATTGTTAGATACGTTTTGAGAATTCATAATCAAGTGTAAGTTCTTATGTGTGTAAACAATTGATGGAGAGTTTACTGTTCTTTATATCCAAACGTTTGTTGTGTCACACAGCCCTCTCCCTACCTTGAAAGACTCATCTGTTTCCTTTCCAAAAACAACATCCTAGTTTAGATTTCATTGTATTTATTGATCATTGAACATAATTAAATGTGCATAAAAGACGGCAAAGTGATCGCAAAAGCACTGCTAACTGCCAAAGTGGAAGGAACATAATAATAATAATAGCTTTATTTGTATAACACTTTTCAAGCCAGGAGGCACAAAGTTCTTCACATGGAACTAGGGAATCCATTCCCGGGAATCCTGGGCTCCCAGGGATGACACAGTGCACGGGCATCTCACATGTGAATGTTTTTTTTAACAAGCAACACTTATTTTTAATAAATTTACTGCAATATGTTGACACCAATAAAAGACTAACTATCTACAAGCAGTTCATGCTGTCATATAAGTGCATGTATCTAGTTAGTTGCGGTAATAAGAGCGTAGAAAGCACAATGTGTTGAGCGTGCGGTCGTCCAGGTGAGAGCGCACCTTCGTGCAGAGTACGCCAGCCGCTGAGAAAGCACGCTCTGTCTCCACTGAAGTAGGTGGCACAGTCGTGCAAAAAATGCTGCCAAACTCCGTTTTTAAACTCGACAAACTCGGCCATTCATACGAGGCTTTCAACACAAACAACTTACTGTATGTTCCGACTGCCGACTGGACCTGAGCTGTGCTCCAGTTGGAAACTTGACACCAGCCTGTACTGTCAGCAGCACAGACGTCAATGAACTCTGCCCCGTTCCAGCATTCGTGAGCTGCAGAGTGCAGACTCCTCCCAGTCCACTGTGCTCAGTCTTAGTGGGAGCCGGGAGACTGACTGCTGCTGGTCTGTTGTTGACTGAATTAATGAGCAACACACTACACCATGGGCCAAAAAACTGTGCCACTTAATTATTTTCAACTATAACTCTGTTATTTCTTGATCGTTTGTTTACACTTTTACACGCTATTGTAAAAGGAAATCCTGGGATGAGACTTTCTCGGAGATAATTTAAGGTCCTACGAGACGAGACATTTTGCCAAGAGATTTTGCCAAGTCCTGCCCTCCTCTCAAACACTTAGAAGCATGCCCACGGTCCAATCACTTCTCATTCGTGTGAATGCTATTGTCAGACAGTCCTGTGCTCTCAGCTCCAAGTGGGGTCGGAAATAAAAGACAAAGAGTAGAAGACACAGTAGAACGTCATAAAGAGGTTTAAAAACGTTGGCGCGATAAACATGCAGAGCAGGTTAGAGATTATGAAAATACTAAAATTCAAAAGTCTCAAAAAACTGATAGTAAACATCGCATTAGCGCTAACAAGCAGAAATTATTACTCAGTGAAATAACGGAACTGTGAAAAGAGATTGAATATACGGACATAGGTGATATGACAGAAGTATGTAGATATTGCTGCGGTGGGTTGGCACCCTGCCCAGGATTGGTTCCCTGCCTTGTGCCCTGTGTTGGCTGGGATTGGCTCCAGCAGACCCCCGTGACCCTGTGTTCGGATTCAGCGGGTTGGAAAATGGATGGATGGATGTAGATATTGTTCAGCTTTAAAGTTTTAAGTCGGAGACTTGTAGATCATCTAATTCGTGTTGCCATCAGGGAAAAGTAGTGTTTCTTCCCAATGAAGAGGCGTATCTGCGAGAATTAAAAGATTTGTTGTTTGGTGAAATCCACATATGCAAACAGCAGAGACGCAAAGTGGCTGGGGGGGTTGGCGAGCGAATTGAGCAGGGGGTAAAGCCCCCTAGTTTATAAAAGATGTATGAGTGGTGGCTCTGAGGCTAAGGATCTGTGCTGGTATCCAGAAGGTTGGCAGTTCAAATCCCCGTCACTGCCAAAAAGGTCCTACTTTGCTGGGCCCTTAAGCAAGGCCCTTAACCTACAAGTGCTCCAAGGGTGCTACACAATGGCTGACACTGCACTCTGACCCCAAGGGGTATGTGAAAACTAACAAATTTCTAATACAAGAACAAATAAAGAACAAAAATATATCTGCTGAGCATCAGCCATCAAGCAAATTGCTTAAGTAAAGTATCTATCTATCTATCTATCTAAGTGACGATGAACGAGAAACAATAAGAAGACAAGACACAGAAGCACCGAGCCCAGCAAGAGGTAATCCACAATACAGAGCAACTGAGCAGCAGGCTAACTTGATGGCTCACAGACATACACGGCACAGTCCGGGGTACAGAACGCAAGAATGAAAACGAGAGAAATGCATGCCGACAAACGAGAAGATCATCAACTACTTCTGACCATATGTGAGCTTTGCTTTTACATCCTTAGCTCAATGTTTGTTTGAAGAGCAGTTCTTAGCAAAGTTAAATCACCAATGTGATCAATGTGAAGCTTTATTTTTTAATGGTGAAAAGAATGTCTTGGCAAAATGGAAACGTTCAGATTGCTCAATAATGAACCATTAGAAGTAACAAAAGAATTTTAACTTCTACAGGAAATGAAAAAAGTACGTAGTGAGAAAACATAAGAAGTATCAACAGCTCCTTATGTTTTGCGACAATGAGAGCCTCTATTGATAATCCCCCATGACATGGTGCATACGTGTTCAGAAGTCATAGTCAAGTTCATTGTTATATATTGGTGGACTACACCCGTGCCATGGCCAAGCTCCAGCCTATGCCAGTCTTTACATAATGGATCCTGAAGAAGCTCTTGGAAAAGACTTTCAGTGCCTGAAGATACAGACATGTCACCTCATTTGCTTATAAATAGAATATAGAATTATAAATAGAACCATAGGTGTCTCACTAGTAAGTAATATAGATTTGAATATGCAATGGGAAGTGTAAATCTTAAAAGTAAAAGGTGCTCCTAATGAGAAGGACCCAGCACTCCTAGTGGACTCATCACTATCTACGTCAGGGGTGTCAAAACTCAGATTTATTGACGGACAAAACTAGCACTTTATATAGCCAACACAGGCTGGAATATACCGCCACATTTTCTGTACAAACGAGACACAAAGGTTCCTGGATTCTGCCTCACTTTTCTTTTCGTAGACATTGCAGTGGGTTTTGAAAGCTACCAGCAGTCGTGGGTCTGAAATCAGTATTGAGTGGCAAAATTACATCAGCCACCTGAGCGCTAAAGAAAAGTACATCTGTTTACACCTGCGTTCACATGAGTCACGATCAGTGTTCTCCATACATTTTTTAAGATGAGTGGATGTGAATGTCCTATGAGCTGTTAACTTGCCGCTTAGTGACGGGAAGGTGGGGGTCCCCCTGTGAGTTTCACACTGCTACACACAGCGTAGAAGGAGCATGTTGCATGACATTTGACCAGATTAAAGAAACCAAGCATAAACGTGTATTTCTAGTTGGTCAGAAACGGATGGCAATCACATTTGGAAATGTAAATGCGATTTGTATTTACAAACAACAATCCATACAGCCGAAAAGAGAAAAGCATCATGTTGGGCGGTGGCGGCAGTCAGGTAAGCACCAGAAGGGTGGTCAGCTCGGACACCTGGGCAGCTTTGTAAAGTGAGTGGCATGGCGGCAGCAGCGGCATGTGTGAAGCTGACCTATAATTTCCTTCATACAACTTGTCACCTTTGACATCCTGCTAAAGTTCTTTGTGGTAGTGCAGCATATCATCATCTTTTCACCTCTTCCTGTTGGGTCCTTATAAGTTTCCATTCTAACTAGAATTAGAGGTTAGTAGCTGCAGTGTGCAGAGAGACATCATGTCATTAGGGCTTACTGAGTGTAGATTGAAGGGCTAAAATGGCAAATCTGTCTATTTAAATTGAAATCTCCAACACAATAATGTGAAGGAGTCTGAATACTTTCTGAAGCCACTGTATGTGTTCACCCTACGCTTGCACCTCAACATATTTCCTTTACTCTTCTATTTTTCACTTTTACGGTTAACTTACATCAAGCGGCAGGAGAAGAGAGCTGCTGTACCAGTGGCTGCACTAACGTGTATTGGGGATCAGTTTTGCTGTTAGCAGCAGGTGTTGGACATGGAAAAGAGGAAAATGTATGAAATATCCAGTTGAAAGGTAAATTTGAAACAGTAAACAGTCCATAATTTAAATCACATGGAAAATGTCCCTGTTTTAAAATAAGCATTTGTCAAAGCTTTTTAACAGTTTTGAAATTTTAAAAATGTGTGCAGTGCACTGTATTTGAGGTATCTCGATAAAAATGGAACTTTCAGACAAATATTCATGAAAAATAAGGCCAGGTTTATACTTCACGCGATGCATGCTCCAGCGGACGCTCCTGCTATGCAAGTGTTTTACTGTTTAACTTGCACATGTAATCTGCAGGAATCCACCAGGTGGCAGTGTGAGATATCATCACGGTGAGAACAGGTTCTGCTTCGCTGTGTTGTGAATTGCCTGGAACACCCATAAGATTCTGATGACACCTTACCGCAGTATCTCTGAAAAGGATGTTTAATGATTAAATCCATCAATCCAAGGATGTGTCCATTCCAGTAAGCATTGGGCACGAGGCTGAAACAATCCCTGGATGGGACATCAGCTCATCACAAGGTGAATACAAGCGCACACGTACACGCTGGCGTCATTTTAGTGTAACTAAATCTGTATATCTTTGGAAGGAAACCGTAGCACACTGTGGAAACCAGAAGGAAAACATGTAAACTTCAGGCAGGGAATACCAGCGACGTGACTCCCTGCAAGACAGCAGTGCTACCCCTCCGCCAACGTGTCACCCCCATGTGTGTAATTATTAACAGTACTCATTATTTAAACGAAATGAACAATTTATCTTTAAAATGTAACACATACTTCAATGCATTTCATCATGAAAGTGATATCAGGTATAAATCTAAGGATTCTAAATGTGCAGAGAGTTGGAATATCATACATTTAATGTGCTCAGTGTGGCGATCTATTGCTGGAGATTCCCTGCTGTCAGTACCGGAGGAAGCCCTAGAAAAAAAGATAGCACAGAAGACGGTACGTGAGACTTTTAAAACATATCGTGTCATTACGATCAGGAATATGCAACGCCTGAATATAAAAGCACCACGAATACATCTGTATGTCGGCATTTTGCTTCACCACATCAAACCATTTATCAAATATCGAAGTGCGCATACCGATCTTGTAGGATCCGCAAAGCGGCTTTCTGTCACATGTAGGTAGTAAACAGAAACTCTGACGTCACATTCCAACTTTTAGCATACTGTGCCCTCCCGACTTTTTACTGGTACTGCAACTCGCGCACGCGTCGCGTTAATTTCTAAGGACCTGCTCAGAGGATGCATTAAATGAATGCTGGAAATGTGTGGCAGCCATGATGCGGGGGTGTACACATTCTGAGCGTGAAGTATAAACGAGCCATAAGAGGCAACAAAATCAGTCCACGGGTGTCATGTTTCCCCCGGCTGTTGTTCACAGTCGTGTTTCTTGTCTGTTGTGTTTAATTTTGTATTATTTATTTTTATTAATGTTTCTTTCATTGACAATGTACATTTTTTTATGTTTGTGTGTTGGGAAAGGGGAGTGGAGTACGTTATGACCCTTGTATTTTGTGGGTGGCTCCCTAAGGGGCGGAGCCAGGGGCACCTGCCAATCAGCATCAGGAGCAGTCCTCCACCCTACTTAACAGAGGGTCTCCCATAGTTCCTGGCAGTTTATTGACTGTGCTTGGGACTGGAGTGTTTTTGCTATTACTTTGTGATTTTTTGGATTTTTGATCTCGCCTCTGGATTTCATTATTGTTATTTTGAACCTCTGCTCTGTTTTTTGACCACGATTTTCAGATTCTGTTTTGGGACTTTGTTTACTGTGTTTTTCCTTGCCTTTCTTTGTACTCTTTGGAGCTTTCTGCCAGCACAGGCTTCTGTGAGAATAAACCATTTTTATTTTATAAAGCTTTCTCTTGGCCCTTGGGTTTCTAGTTGGAGTTTTTGACGGTGTACCCTCCCTCTACTGGGCAACTTTAGAAAGTGTTCTATGGTACCTGTGCTTTTAGGACTCCAGAGATGACGAAAACGGGGACCCAACTTGTTTTGTGCAGGCAGACAGACAAACGGACAGAAAATGCAATCGCAGTGAGCGCTTTTAGCATTACACGTTAATGCTCCTTAAAGAAGAAAACTCCCACGCTTTTATTACTTAACCATCTATGTGCTTCAAATCACTAAACATCCAAGTTAATTAAGTTGGGTCTCACAGAACTACTGTGAGATTGCAGGCCTATACTCAGATGTCAACAGAGAGTCTCGAGTGACTGTTATTCCGTCATAATACAATCTGTATGCAACTTTGCTTTTTTCATTTTTTTTCACTGTTCAGTTAATCATCTTCATAACATTTCCCTTCACAAGCTTTTGGGTGCACTCCTCTTTCCAGGCCTTTGTGGCTCCATGTCTCTTGCGTGCTGTTAAGTCGATTTCTGGGCTGAAAAGTGTGCAGACCTGCAGGTCATGGTGTTCATAAAAAAAGAAATGAATCGTAGATAAGCTCACCAGGTGATGTGCCTGCTGAAATTCTAAAATAGACACGCAAACGTCACGGAAACAGGCAACGTGCCTCTCTGCAATAGCAGGCCTACTTGGAGCAGATCTACTAAAATGACGACACTTCACCTTCATTTTAAATGCCCAGGCTGGTGGGACACGTCAGCTTTATTATAAAAAAAGGACAGCCACCGTTGAAACACAGAGAAGGATGTGAAGGTGGCAAAGGGCATCAAGTGTTGTTAGTTTAACTAACTACAGGCCAATACATCTACACAAGATGTTTTCCACGCTTTTGCCCCGAGAGGCTCAACTATACATATTTATAAAACTCCTGGTGGTAGTAGTGCTAGCATTAAATGGGTCCTCTGCTCTGTATTTCTATTTAGGGTTGGTGTCGCATTTTCAATGGAATGCATTGCTCTCCCGTGTCCTAATATGACATGAGCAGCTCTTCTTGTTGGCTTTGCTGTCAGAATGTTTGTTGAGGAGCTGACTTCATAGCTCACCTCCTGGACTTCGACCTCCATATCTCTACTGCAGTCTCCTCCACGGTCTCTGCTTTCAAGCTTCAGTTTCTGCCACTGTCACGCTCCTAATACATTGATCCCTCGCTACATCGCGCTTCGCCTTTCGCGGCTTCACTCTATCGCGGATTTTATATGTAAGCATATTTAAATATATATCGCAGATTTTTTGCTGGTTCGCGGATTTCTGAGGACAATGGGTCTTTTAATTTCTGGTACATGCTTCCTCAGTTGGTTTGCCCAGTTGATTTCATACAAGGGACGCTATTGGCAGATGGCTGAGAAGCTACCCAACTTACTTTTCTCTCTCTCTCTTGCGCTTTCTCTGATCCTGACGTAAGGGGTGTGAGCAGGGGGGCTGTTCGCACACCTAGACGATAGGGACGCTCGTCTAAAAATGCTGAAAGATTATCTTCACGTTGCTACCTTCTGTGCAGCTGCTTAGTGAAGCGACATGCTGCACGGTGCTTCGCATACTTAAAAGCTCGAAGGGCACGTATTGATTTTTGCATGTTTGTTTTTCTCTGTCTCTCTCTATCTCTCTCTCTCTCTGCTCCTGACGGAGGGGGTGTGAGCTGCCGCCTTCAACAGCTTTGTGCCGTGGTGCTTCGCATACTTAAAAGCTTAACAGCCCTATTGATTTGTTTGTTTTCTCTGTCTTTATGACAGTCTCTGCTCCTGACGCACACTCCTTTGAAGAGGAAGATATGTTTGCATTCTTTTAATTGTGAGACAGAACTGTCATCTCTGTCTTGTCATGGAGCACAGTTTAAACTTTTGAAAAAGAGACAAATGTTTGTTTGCAGTGTTTGAATAACGTTCCTGTCTCTCTACAACCTCCTGTGTTTCTGCGCAAATCTGTGACCCAAGCATGACAATATAAAAATAACCATATAAACATATGGTTTCTACTTCGCGGATTTTCTTATTTCGCGGGTGGCTCTGGAACGCAACCCCCGCGATGGAGGAGGGATTACTGTAATCAAAATTAAGCCAAAGACTGGCATTTTATAAGCGTGTGAAAAATGAGAAGTTGAATCTGCATTCTGCCTTCAAACGTTATTCTATTCTATTTATTTATTATGTTTTCAAAGAAATAGTGATGCAGTCCACAAACTCATGCCAGAGTGTGTTTGACCAGTAGAAGACAAAACAAGCATTCCACTACTGATAATACGAGGGACGTTCGAAAAGTTTCCACACTTTTTTTTAAACTGCTTATTAAGAATTTCAAAAACAAATGATAATAATAATAATTCTTTACATTTATATAGCGTTTTTCTCACTCAAAGCACTCTCCACACAGAGAGGACCCGGGAAGCGAACCCACAATCTCCTTACTGCAAAGCAGCAGCACTACCACTGCACCACCTGTGAGGATGACGTCACTTTTCTACATAGTCGCTTTCCTTTGCAATGCAATTTCCCCAGTCACGTGACACTCTCAGACACGACCAATTACAACACCTCCTGCCTTCACCGTTTCCAATGAAAATATAAAAGTGTAGAAACTTTTTGAAAGTCGCTCGTAAATCGTAAGTGTTCCAGTAAAGCAAGATGCAAGATACTTTTATTGTCACTGTACAATACAATGACATATTGTTTGGAGCAAGCCTACAGATATAAAAATAGACAATAAACTAAGTAAACATTAAACTATGAGAAGCACAGTTACTATTAACAGTTCCAAATATACACAGAGTAGAAGTAAAGGTAAACATAGATAAATAGTAAATGAAGTTACTCACAGTGAAGATTTCAGTCAAAATAATAGTCTTGAGCTCCACATGGGTCATGTTGAAGTGGGTGACTATGTGTGGTTGATGCAGATGGGTGGTTTCTGTTATAGGAAGGGGCAGCGATCGCTGTGCATTTAATAGGCTGATTGCTTTGGGGTAAACCTGCTCTTCAGCCTGGTAGTGCGGGCATGCAGGGCTCTGAAGTGCCTGCCAGAGGGCAGAGTAAAAATGCTGTGGTTGGATCTTTACAGATGTTCTTTGCTTTTCTGCTGCAGCGGGTAATGAAGATATTTTCGAGTGATAGTAGCTGAGTGCCAGTAATTCTCTGAGCCATTTTGATGATATGCTGGAGGGTCTTCCTGTCCTCAGGAGTGCAGCCAGAGTACCACGCTGTAATGCAGTACGTGATGCAGGACTCCTGTAGAAGTTAACCCGCAGCTGTTGTGGGAGTTGTGCTTTCTTCAGGCTCCTCAGAAAGTGAAGCTTCTGAAGATCTTTCTTGGCCATTGCTGTCATGTTTGTTGTCCATGACAAGTCCTGGCTGATGTGGACTCCCAAGAATCTGAAATTCTGGACTGTCTCTACCTTCTTGCAGTTAATGCTTATGGGATGGTGACCACTGTAGTTCAGTCTCCTGAAGTCCAGAATCAGTTCCTTTGTTTTCTTGGAATTGAGAGCAAGGTTGTTGTTCTGGCTCCAACTCTCCAGATTCTTGACCTGTTCTCAATAGGCTGCTTCGTCATTATTGGAGATCAAGCCTATCACTGTGGTGTCATCTGCTAAATTTATGATGAAATTAGCATCATGGGTAGGTTTGCAGTCGTTTCTGAAGAGGGAGTAAATGAGAGGGCTCGGTACACACAGCCCTGTGGTACCCCAGTGTTTAGTGTTATTGATGAAGAGAAGTGCTTACCCATGCATACTGTTTGTGGGCTGTTAGTGAGAAAATCTAAAATCTAGTTATACAGGTGTGAGTTGAGACCCAAGTTGTTTAGTTTAATAGCCAGTTTGTCGGGTTTGTGGTGTTGAAGGCAGAGCTGTAGTCAATGATCGGCATCATGATAGGCTGACCAGAGCCAGTCCTGGCAGCACTGGACACAAAGCAACCATCCCAGGATGGGATACCAGTGTGCACCTCTATCCGTCAAACAGGGCCAATTTAGATTCATTATCCAGTCTATCTAGTGTGTCACTAGCAATAAAACATTAATACCCTAGTAAAAACTCGCATGAACCCAGGGTGAATATGCAAACTCCACAAAGACGATGCTTGGTCTGGGATATTAGCATGCGTTGCTCTGGCAGGGAAAACTGGAATACCGAAAGAAATACAAACACACAGAGACTATGTATAATTCCTGGGACTTTGAACTTAAGCAAATTTCTTTCTAGGTACACACAGAGAGCCAGTGCTTACCACATCTAGCCCATCCATCCATGCATTTACTGCCCCACTTGCCTATTTCCTCTACATGTAAATTAGTAACATAAACTGTTACATAAGGTACCTGCTGTCTGTTTCTTATTTTGAAAGGTTCTATATTTAGGAGCAGAACATTGAAGCTGTAAGTCACCATGCCAGATGGAGACAAACAGAAAATGTCCCAACTTTCAAACCTCTCTTAACTACTGGAGGTAGATTTCTTTCTTTCTTTCTTTCTTTCTTTCTTTCTTTCTTTCTTTCTTTCTTTCTTTCTTTCTTTCTTTCTTGGAATATTTATTATTTTTTAATAAATTATTGCAAATTTTCATTGTTCTTCTTCAAATTACATCACCTTTAAACTTGTGCACAGATGTTAAACAAGAAACAAAACATTTTCACATGAGTGTATTTCTTCTAACCAAATCTAAAACTATTTAAATCCTAATCCAAATGCCTGACTTCCCTGTTTGTTTTACTGTGCTCTTCTGCCTTCTTATTACCAATTAATTTTTGTCAATATGCTTTAAATCGTTTGTGCAGGGAAATAACATCATAAAAAATAATGATATTAGGATTGGATTTGTTCATATGTAAACAAGACAGATTTTTTAAAAGGTAGTGTTTTTTATTCATATATTCAAAGTAATAACATTTTTACTGCACATATTTCGCTCATGAGAGTGCAAAGGTCCTGTAGCCACAATATTTTACGTTGAGTCAGTCTCACGGGATCCCAATTCTAACATGCTTGTCTACCTCACATTTTCATTCAGTGGCACTCTCATGTGCCATATGATTTATTGGTCTGAAAATTGTTGCAATTTACAATAGTATAAAGTGGTGATTACCAACCACTCATTACAGAATAGTAATCTTCTATAAAGGTTACATTTAGAAATCTAGCCTATTCTAAAGCTGGCGTTCATTTTTCTCAATGACTCCACACTCCTGTTGAGAGCAGCCCACCATCCCTGGGTAAGAGAGACAGATGTGCTACAGAATGTTTAGTAGAAAGTCACACTGGCACTCCGAGTGCACCTCCATATGCCAGTGAAAGAAGCCGAGGGCAGTAGACCTTGTATTCCAAGTGCAACAAGATGAGGAAACTCCTCAGCCAGAGAGTCTGTTAAATGTTAAAACTAGAAATGGGAACCAAAAAGAAAGAGTCTAAAGCATGACTAATTGTTTCTTTTCCAAACTATTCTAAATCAAATAGTAATTTGTTTTATGTTTCAAATCCAAAAACGAGGGCACAGCCATGTCAAATAGCTTAATGTTAAACAGCACACATATCAGCATTTGGTCGTAAGCCTCGTAGCAAGCACCACTGCTGTTAACAATATGGCCAGTCATTAAATATTTGTAAAATAAAATGTTGTACTGTTATAAATGAAAATCAAACAACTATAACATGAAAAAAAGATCAAAAAGCACCTAACATTCACAACACGGAGAGAGAAGGCAGTATGTTGTCTGATCTACATAAGATAAAAGAAATAGTTGACACGGCGGACAGAACACTACTTATTTAGTCATTAGTCAGACAGCAAACACAAATCACTGCGAAACCTAACAGCTCATCTAGTTCCACTTTATATCGCTCTCACTCTTACAGAGAAGTACAGTCGATTTCACAACTGCGGATGAACTGCCAGCTGATGTTACTAAACATATCACAATGCAACATTAACCCCTTAAGGGTCAGGCCAAGGAAACCTGGCAAAAAGCCACCGTTATAACACTAGGCTCATAAGTTGCAGCACGTAAAGACAGCTGTTAGGAGCTTTAAGGACTATTTGGGGCTTAGTAGGGCAGAGAAACCAGGAGCCAGAGGAAGCTCTTCTTTGATTATCTGCTAGCCACAGAGCGAGGTAACCTGTGGAATCGATGTAAGGACTTTATCCTAAAAGGTAATTTGATAAGACAGGGTTGGGAGAGGAGTTCTGGGTGAGGGCTCAAACAGAAACAGAGACTGTTAGTGTGGGGAAGCCAGTCCTCCTCCTTCCAGAATGACTTAGCAAAAACCAGTGAAGGCAGGTCAAGAAGAGATGAGGGCATCTGTTTGGACTTTGTTCATGTATAGATTTTACTAACAACCACCGACAGGAAAAGGCAAAAACCCTGAAAAGCCATAGCCCAAGTCCTGCAAAAACTTTATATAGAATTAATTACAAATCAGACGCCTAACTTATTGTTTTGTCTTGATAGGGTAATATATTATTCTACTTTCCCCTTTTGTATTATTAATGTGTAGCCTTTGTCAGGATGCCTCAAATTTCACAGACTTACCACTGTTTATAAGGTATTATAGTATATACTAGACATTAAGCCTGTTACAATAACGGGCGCTAGAACAGTAGTGCATAAACATTAGTAGGTACAGTCTATATTAAATGGCAAGGGACCGTCTGTTTTCTGTTACAGTAATACTGGCTTGTATGTGGCTGTAATATGCGTCACTGTATTGTGTGCCTTTAATTTTCTCTCGCAGTAATACGTCTCTCCAGCAAGTACTGTGCAGTTCCCCAGCAAGTATTTTAATCTGTGCTGGCATGCAGCTAATTATTGTATATGTAGCGTCTCCCCAGCAACAGATTTTATGAGCGCGAAAATAAATCTACTTTTAAAAGTCATCCTATTGTAATATCATGAAAATTCATATATTTAGGAAAACCCCTTCAACGACTGACACTTTACCGGGCCAAGTTTGTTAATCGCAAATCTGACATCCTCAGAATGAACACTTGCACAACAACAAACACTAATCCCAACTCTTTGGAGAAGCTGGTCTCCGCGTCTCAGTACCCGATTGGATTTTTCGTGCGTTATGTTTTAGGTCTTACCTCATTTACCGAAATCCGATTGGATCAGCCGCACAGTATTTTATAGGTCCCGCCCTCTCTGTCTTGTGTGACGCGTCAGGTGGCCTTTGAAGTATCTGCTTTGAAGCATCGCACCGTGCCCCGCACATGCGCACTTCACCGGAAGACACACACACATGGACACTGGACGCACACAGGGGTTTTATTAAAGGGGATAACTTCTCCCCACCTTCCCTTCTACATTTATAACCTCAGGCAATTAGGTGTAGTAAAAGACAAGCAGGAGTTAAGTTATAATTTAAATAATGTATTATTGATAATATTCATAAATAATAACAATATGCAACCATACAACCTGATAAATGTTGATGTGTAGTTTCAGGCGGCACATAGACTTGTTTGTTACTTAAAATGTTTCTAGTTAAGTCCTCATTTTTGGTCAGCTTTCTTCAGAACAGGCCACATGCCTGTCTCAATATGGCTGCTGAGCTGTGCTCTTCATTGTGTTGTCCTTTTCAGTTCATGGTGTGTGAGATGGTCTTTCATCAGTTTGGTAAGAGAGAGAGAGGGTGAGGTAAAGCAAGCAAATTTATAGGTTTTCTGTCCAACCCCTACAGCCAATAGGGCGTCGTGGTACTTAAAGGCTTCTGATACAAGCCAGTTCCAAACAGCCATACTTCAGACCAATGGGGGGGATAGAACATATTCACACCTGCCCCCCAAACCATTTGCTGAGCTAAAGTTTGCCAGTTAGGCAGTCTGGCTTTCCTGTGGGGGTTGACTGTGAGACTCCAGCAGAGAAACATTTGCCAAACTTATTTGAGGCACTTCCTTCAACCCTGTCGTACAATTACAAAGAGACTCACTTCTAAGAGGGGGGGCAGGGGGTTAGGGGGGGGGGGGTTCTTAAACCATCAAACCATTGCTGTCATTATCTATAAAGCAACACTAATATTAAATTGCTTTGTCTAAGTTACAAATAAAGACATACAAAATATTTATCAACATGTATGCAAAACTTCACATCACAACACTTATGAAACAAAAAATATAATAACAAGACCAAAAAAGAAATAACAGAAAACTAAAGATCAAGAAACCCAGAAATACACCTTAATGAATTAATACATTTACAATACACATCAAGAGCTAGAAAAAAAAGAAGGAAAACCAGGAAGGAGATAACACACCGGGAAAGGAAGAGAACCCAAGAAAGTGCTGTACCTGCTTGGACCTCGTTACCAACCCGTCTCTTCCTTTGTTTTTTTTTGTTGAGTTCCTGTTCCTTTTCCCTATTTTGTTTAGGGTCTAAAGTGCTGGGGCCGCAAGTTAATAAATCCTCATTTATATCCTCACACAGTCAACTAATGGAGATTTTAGAAATTAGTATATTAGAGGGTCATGTGAGAGAGGCTAGATTTAGTTGGCTTGGGCATGTGCAGAGGAGAGATGAGGAGTACATCGGGAAAAGAATGTTGAGGATGAAACCAACAGGCAAGAGGAAAAGAGGAAGGTCAAAGAGGAGGTTTATGGATGTGGTGAGAGAGGACATGATGGCAGTCAGTGTGGCAGAAAATTACATAAAAGACAGGAATAGATGGAAATGGATGTGGTGACCCCCAAAAGAAGAAGAAGACATTGGTTACCTGTGTCTTTTAGAATTGACTTTAACATACTACTAATTGTATATAAAGCCTTAAATTTTCTTGCCATTTCCTATGTTTTGGAGAGCCTATCCCCCTTATGGTGTAGCGGGTCCACAGCTCAAGTTAACAGGGCACTTTTTAAATAAATAATTGCCACACTCGTGGCTTAGCGAGGGGGCGTGATGTGTGTGGCGGATCAGTTCCAGGGGAATTCGTGATACAGGCGAACTTCGCTTAAATGCACAGGTGAGGAGTCGTCTGCATCTGTAATTGTTCCCTGGAGCTGCTGATTGCCACAGCTGATCCACGTCCCTGTGATATATAGAAGCGCAAGGCGGCTAGTAGGGAGGAAAAAGAGACAAAGAAGAAAAGAAAGAGATGGAGGTTGCAGGGAAGAAGGCGGCAGGAAGCAGGGAAAGGATAGCCGGTGAGAGTGAGAGCGAGCAAGCGTGAGCAGGCAGTTGGAAGGAGAGCCCCAAGAAAGAGTGTTAGGCAGACACTAGGTGGGGGCTGAAGGAAGTGGTCACTCCAGCTGACCAGTGATGAAGGTGACTGGCCGTCGAAAGGTAGCGACAGTCATGGAGGCTTTAAGCTGGTTGAGCCCCAGCATGAGCGCCCTGGCCGCTGGGGAAAGAACCCAAGTCTTGGTCCGGATGGAGCCAGACGTAGCCAGGGATCAGAGGGCTACCGGACCTGTGTTGAGGAAGCTGCATTTTGCCAGTTGGGCGACTCCCTGTTGCGGGGCCCGGTAGGGAGAAGCAGGATAGTTCCCCAGTGATAGAGAAGTTGCACTGTGCTTTGGATTTTTTAAAGAGACTGCTTCATGCCATTGTTTTAACCTCATTGTTTTAAGGATTGTTTTTTTTTTCTATTGTATTTTTTCACCTCCACCTTTCACCCATTTTATGGATTATTTATTTAAAAGATTTTGAGACACTGCACTTATTTATTTGAACACTTGTTTTGTTGTTTTTAATAAAAGCACTTTTGTACTTTTGCACCATCCCCTTGTTTCATTTGTTGTGCCTCACTGCCTTGCTCATCGGTGACATTACCAACAGTGTCGGGTTCAGGGCTCCCGGAAGGATGATAGGAGTGTGGAGCGAACCCGCATCGTTACACCCCTCCACTTCAAGTCATACCCTTAGCTCTTGTAATAGTGATCTGCTTATTATTCCCAGAGCCAAGCATAGGGCAGTCTTCTGCTGGTATGCTCCAAAAATCTGAAACACTTTACCAATTGAGATACACCAGGCTAACAATGTACAGTAGATCATTTTTAAAAAACACCTTTTTCTTTTGGCCTTCTCATAACTACAATTTAGTTATACCATTAACAAACTACAAATGCCCAGAACTGGCATACTCTTCAATGAATTTGCAATCATTATTAATCATTACTTTTCTCCTTTTTCTTTTCCGGTTCTTCTGTGGTGGCGTTCTAAGCCACCACCTCCTGATCAAAGTCCTGTGCAGTTGCTGGTGATGTTTGAATGAAAGCAGATACCCCCAACTTGCCATGAGGTCCACTGTTTAAGAGAATTTATGCTAGGTAGAATTCCCATTGGGGGCTAGGTGATCTTTTGGACTGTAACCCCTGCTTAACTGAAGTGTTTTTTTTTGTTTTGTTTTTCTGTCCAACACATCATTCAGTGACTTAAAAATTCTATATTTAAGAACTCTACTTCTCTTAATTATATATCTGTCTTTTGTAAGTATGCACTTTTTGTTTACTATTTATGCATTATTCTTCTTATCTCATTTTAACGTGTTTAATTACTACTTTGACATCTTGTAAAGCACTTTTGAGCTACATTCTTTGTATGAAAATTTGGTATAGAAATAAATGATGTTGTTCTGATAGGAAACCAGAGCACTCACGGGGAAAAAATGACACAGACACTAAAAAAGAAAAAGTTATTTTCACAGAGATGTGATTGAGCTAAGATTTTAGCCCAGTCTTCTGGGGCTGTGGGGAAACTCCATCTAACTTTATGCCACTTTGCTGCCCAATTTCATAACTGTCCTGTCAAGGTAAGTTATAAAATAAAGCCACTTCAACTTCTTTCAGTCTGCATATCCACATGTATTTTCATTGGATTCTTTTGGTCAGTGACAAATCTATCCAAAAAAAGAAGGTGAGTGGAAGGTATGAAACCTGTGCTGAACAGAACGTTAATGTATCACAGGGCCTTGTAACAGGAGAAGCCACCCTTGTGACATCAGGCCACACCTGAAATAATAAAAAAGAAGCCACAGGCTCTAATATGTCAATAACACCCAAGGCAGAAATAAAAGAAAACAAAAGAACGAAAAAAAAAAACAAAAACACCTGCTCTTGAATCCCTGTCCATCAGAAGGAGTTTGTTGCCCCCCTCCACCTTCTTTTTTCTTTCTTCGTCTCTCGTGAACATGACCTCTTCCTCCAGCATTTGAAGATTTGCCATACATCTTCTCTCGACCTAATTCTGGCTCTTCACTTCCCTGAACAAGTGGAAACAAAACAAAACAAGGTTTGGATTTCCAAAGTTCAACCCCTTTTAATTGCCATCTGGGAAACAAATTAGAAAATAAAAGCAAAGGAGTGGAATGACCATTAAGAATCGATAGACATCACAGCAGATTCAAATACATAGTCATTATAGGGAATTTGTTTTAAATTTGGTAGTAACTGGGTGTTGTACTGTGTTAGCCATAATGCATGCAATGAGAAGTTAAGCAAAATGACACTTTTTACTGGCTACCTGAACAGATTACAAAACACAGGCTTGCGAGGCAACTCAGGCCCCTTCTTCAGGCAACTTGTAATACAGAAACTGGAGTTCTTTGTGTTTATATAGACACTAGGACAGAGACAGCATTGGAAAACCTTTACGTGGGTCATCGTAAATGTAGAAAATTAGTAGACCTCTCCAGGCTAAGATTCATTTAGCAGGAGAGGAGAACAATGTATGGTCAAGATCTTTTCATAAGATAACTGTCCGACAAAGTCTTTTGAAGTTTTTGATGTGTTTTCCATACAATGTGGATCTGTAGTCAGGTTGTCTGGGTCAGTCAGAGAGATGTATCTGGTCATAAAACTCTTGTCTCCGTTTAAACCATGTTGTAATGTGTGAAATTTCAGCATCAGTTTAAATTCCAATTCCTCTCTCTCTTGCTGTGTCTTGAAGGTACCCATAAGCATTGTGACTTTAAAGCCTTTCTCACAGTGTCCATTACTGCTGAAGTGAGATGCTACAGGAAATTTAAATTTGAAAAGTAGTCTAGAATTTAAAGAGGGTCAATAATGATGATGTGCTAAAAAGACAACATTTAGAATGCACTTGGACCTTGCACTAGCCCTTAAAGATGTTAGCATGTTCATATATAAAATTTTAACTTGAGTTGTGGTGGGATTCTTAGTAGTGTGATTACATCTTTGATAATTAACTTTTCCACATACAGTACATACATCAGTCACAACATTAAAACCACTGGCACGTGAAGTGAATAACAATGACTATCTTGTTACAATGGCACCTGTTATGGGGTGGGATATATCAGGCAGCAAGTGAACAATCAGTACTTGAAGGTGAGGTGCTGAAAAATGAAAAAATAGTCAGTCAATCATTTTCCAACCCGCTATATCCTAACACAGGGGTCTATGGGAGCCAATCCCAACCAACACAGGGTGCAAGGCAGGAAGAAATCCCAGGCAGAGTGCCAGCCTACACACACACACACCAAGCACACACTAGGGAGAATTTAGAATCACCAATCCACCTAACCTGCATGCCTTTGGACTGTGGGAGGCAACTGGAGCACTCGGAGGAAACCCACGCAGACACGGGGAGAATATGCAAACTCCACGAAGGGAGGACCCGGGAAGCAAACCCAAGTCTCCTTACTGCGAGGCAGCAGCACTACCACTGCGCCAACATGTCGCCCCATGAAAAAATAGGCAAGCGTGAAAAGATCAGAGTGACTTTGACAAGGGCCAACTTGTGCTCATTAGATGACTAAGTCACATCATTTAAAAGTCAGCAGGTCTTGTGGGGTTTTCCCAGCATGCAGTGTTTAGTACCTACCAAAAGTGGTCCAAGGAGGTTTAATGGGCAAACAAGTGACATGGCCATGGGCACCCAAGGCTCAAAGATGCATGTGAGAAGTGCAGGCCGGCCCATCTGGTCTGATCTGACAGAAGAGCTACTGTAGCTCAAATTGCTGAAAACCTTAATGCCAGTAATGAGGGGTGTCAGAACACACAGTGCATTGCAGCTTGCTGTGGCACATTGGAAGAAGGTGGCGTGCTCTGATGATTCACATTTTCTTTTAGAGTATGTGGAAGGAAGGTTGCGCATGTGTTATTTAACCGGGGAAGAGATGACAGCAGGGTGTACTATGGGAAGAAGGTAAGCCAGCAGAGGCAGTGACCGTTACTTTGACATGAACCACCTGCCTAAAGATTGTTTGTAGGCCATTTACTACCCTTTCATGGCAATGATATTCCATGCTGGCTTTAGCGTCTTTCAGCAGAATAATACGCCCTGCCACACTGTAAAAATTGTTCAGGAATGCTTTGAGGAACATGACAAATACTTCAAGGAGTTCAAGTTGCAAACTCCCCAGATCTCAATCTGATCAAGCATCTGTGGGATGTGCTTGAAAACCTTAAGTCCAATCCATGGAGCCCTCACCTTGCAACTTACCTTACAGGACTTCAAGGATCTGCTGGTGACCTCTTTGTTCCAGGACACTTTCAGAGGACGAGTCAGAGCTTTTTTAATGGCACATGGGGAACCTACACAATATTAGGCAGATGTTTTTAATGTTGTGGTTGATAGGTCTATTAACATGTGTATTAAAACTTTAAAACGATTTTTGTTTTTCATGAAATGCATACAGTTAATAAATGTTGATCTATACTACAGATTAAGACTGGCATAAACTGAGAAAACAAAAGATTATAACACATGTATTGAAATCTGCATAATGAAGTAGAGTATGAACACTCCTTCAGGCTGCAGTTTATCTTAATTTAGATTAATTATTTAGGTAAAACATGAATTATAATTCTACTGTAAAGATATGAATTATAAATATGGCTCAAACATACTAATCTTCTTGTAAACCACCTTGCATGCTTCATACTGAATTCTAGTGCTTCCTTTTTGTTATGTCGTTGCTCTTGGCTCACCACAACTCTCTTCTACATAAAGTGACCTTCCTTGCATTACCAGCAGTGTCTGTGAATTTGAGAGACACTGCTGGATCAGAAAAGTGACTTGTTTGTAGACAGAATTTGTTAAGATATCTGCCTCAAAGAATTCAGAAAGGTAAAGCACTATACCTCAAAAGACAGACTTATACTCCAGACACACCTGAAAAGTACCAAGTAGGCCCTATCAGTGCAAAGTACACCTGATTATCAGAAAAAATCAGGAAAAGGGAATTTCAGTCTGTGCACAAACTTCTATTTTGTGATGCCTCTTCACAGTTATACAGAAGCCATGGTTATTGTGTTGTAAGAATTACTTGTACTTATGAATACTTTCAAATCACTGAAAATATAAGAAAGAACATACATACAAAATGCTGTTTGACTCATCGTGATGTGGGGATCCCCCCTATTATTGTCCCTTTGGACTGCAAAACTTTTTTGGCTATCTTTGGATCATATTTTGTGTAGGAAATTACTCCCTTATGATAAAGAGACGGATTTTTTGAAGTTGTGCAGGTCACATCAACCAACCCCAGAAGTGTACCCCTTCATGGGATATAAGGATCAAAATTACTCATTTTCACAAAACTTCGAAAAAATGTGAATTAGTAATATAGGCGTGTGGAATTTCATTTTATGTTGTTTTGAGGTTGCTGATCACAAATATGATATTTTTAATATTTGATTCTTCACCAGTGGCTGAGGCTCTCTAAGAGCCACTCTCAGAAGGTTAAACATGACAAATTTCAAACATAAACATTTCAGAGTTTCATTGTAAACTATTTCAAGGTCAATGATTATGAACATGATGTTATTTTTGATTTTGGATCCTTTACTAGGGATCTAGCCCTCTATGGACCTCTATCAGAGGGTGAAAAATGACATATTTCTATTACAATCAAGAAAATTTACATCTTAAACATTTAGACTGAAGCACACATTTTAATATTTCAAATATTTGTAACATCTATTCTTGTTTATTATGTACTCCTACCTCATGAAGTAAATCATTACATTTCTGATGAACACACTGAATTAGGACGGCTTACACTAATTTAGACTTTATTTTTTGGTTGGTTGAGCCATTGCTACCATGTGACCAGAAGTCATGATGGGTGCATGACATCACAGACCATTTGTTTGTCACATCAACACAAATGCTAATAACAGCTCGATGATATGATTGATTGAGTCATGATTTAACTGGCTTGGGTTTATTTCCCTAATTTATCAAGGGTGTCATCATTTCCCAGTTTCTCTGCAATGTTGCCTATAGGTCAGAGTTTCCATAAATGTATGCACGTTTTCCATCAAGTTTTCTTTTAAAAATCCAGACATTTGCAAAAAAAAACTGCGTTTGCACATTTCAAGCCTCTTTTTGTGTGTAAGCGAGTTTTACAAATCTGATCCCTGGTGAAGTACTTCACACTGTCTGCCTTCTCATTCTTTTTCCATCCATTTACTTTTATGCTACTGCAGCACATTCTAACCTTCATATTTTTGTACAAGTCAAAATCACTTCAATATTTATAATTATTAATGTAAGATAAAAGTGTTATACTAGGAATTTACACAACTATTATGTAATGGAGCTCAATTCACTTACTACACAAACAATACAGACTCAAAAGGGAAATAAAATCACCACCAAGCACATGTACTTGAATGTTTAGAAATTACTTCTACAGATTGTTCTAAAACTGCAAAAGTGTTTAAGGAGACGGTGAGACAGTTTAATTGAGGGAGCAGCACACCCTCCTCTTTCATCAGGCCAGATCTAAACCCATGCTGATTGTTCACTAATACACATGTTCTTGACATTTATATTTTACTTAACCTCCTTGGCTTTAAACTTGTGCATGTTTCGGGCTCGGAATTCTATGTAGAAATGGTTAAGCCTGAGTGTCCCTTGGCATAAGCAGTTATAGTCCAATCTACAGTGTTAAAATAATGTTTGGGACAGTATTGTGCTCCCATCTAGTGGTAAAATGACATAATGTTGCATAAAAACCTATAGTAATACATCAGTATTCAGCAGTGGGGGCACAGCCTCCAACCAAAATGCACAATGACATGTATATGAAAATATGTAAAGAACAAAGTGAAACAGAACCATTAGTTGAATCAAGTGATAATGGTATCAATGTGAATTGGTCATCAAATATTAAATAAAAGATAGTAAAACCGATGCATATGGCACTGTCCCACCAAGCCACCATGAGATGCCTGGTGACTTTGCTTGTAAGAAGGTTCACCATAGTACAAGTAGGTACATGGCAGAAAGGCAAAATGATTGTGGTTAAATGGAAGGACAAGAAAGACATTATCTCCCTAAGCACTCTTCATGACGCAGAAACTCCCAATGTTCGTGTCAGACGAAATGTGAAAGTCATTGAGCCTTGAGCTGTAATAGCCTACAATAACACAAGTGGGACATTAATCATGCGGATCAGGTGCTGTGCTGACATTCTACTGTCACTCTCAAGCACCAGAAAAAAATATTATAAGTGTGTAAAGAAACACACCTTTACTGTCCTGATTGTGACATCAGTTGGTTACTGTTTCAAAACATATTACACAATGAATGTGTGCTAAATCTGCACCAGTACGGTAGTGGACACTAGACATATCATTTCTATAGTATTTATGCTGACATTTGGGGTTTTACATGGTTCTATTACACATAATACATTTTTTATTGATGAAAAAAATTCTACATTTTTGGTTTGTTTGTCTGGGGGTAAACATAATGCTAAGGAGACTACTGATTGCTTCAATTAATTTACTCAGGCAATTTCAACCAACAGTGTTCATGTAGCTGATGGACTGTGAACAACTTCCATCTAAATGTTATTTTAACTTGATGCTGTTGGGGTGGGGAGGGATTTGGGAAATTTAATATAATAATCATACATTATTTAACTATAAAAGGACATGTAATCAATAAGCGTACGATTGTTTTGACTATTATGTTACTTCTTTTTAAAATTTTGAAGGTGACTTGGTTATTTGCACTGAAAAGCACATTTCATATTTCCTAGTCCATACATTTCAATCACTGCAAAAAAGCCTTTTCAGTATCTTGTAGCACCCTGAGGGTCTCCCCACCCTGCAGTTACAATGTTTACATACTTACTCACATACTCACATCAGTATAATAGAAATTGTAAAGAATTCTCAATTGCTTTTTCCCCCCAAGTTACATTGTTAGCAGGAACCAAAAATATATCAAAAATGTAGCCAACAGTACAGTAATTTGGCTGGATTAACATAATAAGTCTGGAAACATTCTTTATAAATACATTCATTTCATATCATAGATTATTAACTGTGCGATTTCTGATTCTGTGGCAAAAAGTAAAATGACACGGAAGTAGGAAAATAGACTAAAAGAAGGCCTAATGGAAGTATGCAAATTTAAGTTTACTATATGCTTTTCAAAATCCGGTTATAGCAGACTGCATAATAATGCTAAAAATCCCCATTGTTAATAAGTGGAACCGGCTAACTGCTGGTGTGGTACAAAGTAATAAAAAAAAAACTGTGCCAGCTTTATGCTGTAGGCAAACAATACTTGAAGAGCTGCATTTACATTGCAATACCTGTTTTGCAATCCACCATTTTCCACTTTTAGTTTCTTTAAAGTTTGTTCCTGCTCATACGTCTTAAAGCCACACCAAACACAACACAAACACCTACCTTCCTTTTTCCTGTGCTCTCTTTGTTCTTGAATCTTTACCTCTCCCTCCTCTGTGCTACAGCAGACCCCCTCACGGTTATCCGCACATATTAATATTAATACGAGCTGTGATGGCAATGCTAAAGAACAAGGAGAAGAAGTCAGCATGCAGGAGCCACTAATAGCCTGGTGACAGGGAATGACAGTACTGGTAACCTAGAAAAGGTTTCACTGCAACCACTTTAAATCTAACAACTATGGTATGCCCAGTAGAAGATCAGAGCTCTACATGAGCCAGCCTAAAGACATAGAAATTTAAAGAAAATTTTTAATTACTGTAGATTCCACACAAAACCTCATTTAATCCCTTGGTGTAGTGTTGTCTAGCATATAATTTGATAAATATTTTGGACTCAGTCCTTAGGATTGATTCA
Organism: Erpetoichthys calabaricus; assembly: GCF_900747795.2. NCBI lineage: Eukaryota > Metazoa > Chordata > Cladistia > Polypteriformes > Polypteridae > Erpetoichthys > Erpetoichthys calabaricus. The sequence continues at coordinate 253,097,945 of NC_041396.2, read as the reverse complement.
GCGTATAATATGGAGAGGGGGAAGGAGCATGTGTCAGACCAGCTTGGCAAGGGTGACTGTAAGACTTACAAGAACCTATAAGCCGTCCCCAACAGAAAGGCCATAAATTGCCTAAACAAGGCAACTGGGGGATGAGTTGTGCCTGAGCATTTTCCCTGGGAGATGGGCCAGGAAGCAGTACCAGTGCTAGGTTATTTTGCGCCCTAGGTGAAGCTTATTATTGGGTCAACTGACTGTTCCGTACCTAACTCGTGCGGTTACCCCCATGTCCCCCACACTTATCCCCCCCCCCCCACCCCACTTATGATTTGCACCCTAGGCGAATGCCTAGTTTGCATGACGGTGGCGCTGGCACAAGTCTTCTTGCGAAAGTCTCTACAAGCTTTGTACATTTGGATTTGGGCAGTTTATCTCATTGTTCCTGGCAGATCCTCCCGCAGTCCATTAGATTGGATGGCAAGTGTCTGTTTACTAACATTTTCAGGTCTCTCCACAAATGTTTTATTGGGTTTAAGTCTGGGCGTTGGCTAGGCCGGTTAAGGACAAACTAAGACTTGTCATTGTCATGTTGAAGGATGAACCCCAGTCTGAGTTTGTGTGCACTCTGGCGCAAGTCTCTCAGGATCTCTCTTTATTTGGCTGCAATCATCCTTCCCTCAATTCTGACCAGTCTCTTTGTCCATGCTGCTGAGAAGCACTCCCACAGCATAATGCTGCAGCCACCACTCTTCACCTTAGGGATAGTACGAGGAAGGTGATGAGCAGCATCTGGTTTTCACCATATATAGGGCTTGGAGTTCTGCCCATAAAAATTCAATTTTTGTCTCATCAGACTAGAGAATCATTTTCCTCATGTTCATAGTGTCATTTGACAAACTCCAAATGAGAAATAGCCACTCTACTATAAATGCCTGAATGATGGAGTGTTGCTGAGATGATTGCCCTACTGACAGGTTCTCCCAACACAGCAAAGGACTTCTAAAGCTCTATTAGAGTGTTCAACTCCTTAACCAATGCCCTTTTTGCCCAGTTACTCAGTTTGACCAGAGAGACAACTTTAGAAAGAGTGCTTTTGGTTCAAACTTCTTCCAATTCACAATTATTCAAGCAATTGTACTCCTAGGAACACACATTAGAAATAGTTTGATACTCTTGCCCTAATCTATGCCTCGCCACAGTTTTATTGCAGAGGTCTACAAAAAGTTCCTTGGACTTTGTGGCTTGCTTTGTCTCCTGACATGCACTATGAATTGTGGGGCCTTCTATATAAAGGTGTGTGCCTTTTTAAACAATATTCAATCAATTTAATTTGTCATAGTGGACTCCCATCACATTCTAGACACATCTCAAGAACAATTAAAATAAGCAGGATGCACCTGACCACAACTGGAAGTGCCACAGCAAAAGTCTGAATACTTGTTTAAATGAGATATTTCAATAATTTATTTTTAATAAATTTGCAAACCATTCTGAAAACATTTCACTTAGTCATTATGGGTTACTAAGTATAGAATGATGGCGAAAATGTGAAATGTATCCATTAAAAATAATCTGCAAAATAATAGTGTGTAGAAAGTGAAGGGATCTAAGAATTTTCTGTATCCAATATATATCCATGAAGTTTACAGAAGCAATCAAGAAAGCTAATAATTTAGAAATCACGATATGTGGAGTACAAGTCAAGAGGGGTTATGCTTAAGCTGTATTATTTATTAGTGAGGCCTCACCTGGAGTACTGAGTACCATTCTTGTCTCCATATTACAAAAAATACATAGCAGCACTACAGAAAGTCCAGAGAAGGCCAACTTATTCCATTTCTCCGAGAAGAGACTGAAGGAGTTACAGTAATCCCTCCTCCATCGTGGGGGTTGTGTTCCAGAGCCACCCGCGAAATAAGAAAATCCGCGAAGTAGAAACCATATGTTTATATGGTTATTCTTATATTGTCATGCTTGGGTCACAGATTTGCGCAGAAACACAGGAGGTTGTAGAGAGACAGGAACGTTATTCAAACACTGCAAACAAACATTTGTCTCTTTTTCAAAAGTTTAAACTGTGCTCCATGACAAGACAGAGATGACAGTTCTGTCTCACAATTAAAAGAATGCAAACATACCTTCCTTTTCAAAGGAGTGCGCGTCAGGAGCACTGAATGTCAGAAAGTGAGAGAAAACCAAACAAATCAATAGGGCTGTTTTGCTTTTAAGTATGCGAAGCACCGCCGGTACAAAGCTGTTGAAGGCGGCAGCTCACACCCCCTCCGTCAGGAGCAGAGAGAGAGAGAGAGACAGAGACAGAGGAAAACAAACAGTCAAAAATCAATACGTGCCCTTTGAGCTTTTAAGTATGCGAAGCACCGTGCAGCATGTCGCTTCATGAAGCAGCTGCACACAGAAGGTAGCAACTCTTTCAGCATTTTTAGAGGAGCGTCCCTATCGTCTAGGTGTGCGAACAGCCCCCCTGCTCACACCCCCTGCGTCAGCGCAAGAGAGAGAGAGAGAGAAACAAAAGTAAGCTGGGTAGCTTCTCAGCATTTGCCAATAGTGTCCCTTGTATGAAATCAACTGGGCAAACCAACTGAGGAAGCATGTACCAGAAATTAAAAGACCCATTGTCCTCAGAAATCCGCGAACCAGCAAAAAATCCGCGATATATATTTAAATATGCTTACATATAAAATCCGCGATAGAGTGAAGCCGCGAAAGGCGAAGCGCGATATAGCGAGGGATCACTGTAAACCTTTTCAGTTTAAGCAAATAGAGATTAAGAAGTGACAAGAACAAATTGTTTAAAATTATGAAGGGAATTAGTACAGTGGATCCCAGTTGTTACTTTAAAATACATTCTTCAACCAGACAACAAGGATATGGTTGAAAACTTATTAAAGGCAAATTTCGGACAAATGTTACAAAGTGTGTCTTCACAAAAAGAACTATAGGGGTATACAAGTAGTGTAGAGGAGTGTAGAACTTCAGGAATCTTGAAATCTCAGATAAATGTTATTTTGGAGAAATGATATGAATAGGATTAGCAAATGTTTTGGGCTGGATGACTGATTCTTGTTAGCATTGTTCTGATGTTCTAAGGTATCTTCTTTCTAGGAGGTGGACATAGACTGTGAAGAAGCTCATTCTCATCCTGATCATAACACACTCACTTGTGAATTGCAACAGACTCCACCAGAAATCTCAGTCAGAGGTGACAAATATAGTAACATTCAAACATGTGAGAGATACGACCATGAGGTTACCCAATGGACTTATTACAATCCTCAGGTGCACCATGTTAATTTGTTTATTAAAATCACAAATTGGAAAAAAGCAAACAGAACAAAGGGACACTTTGCAGAGTTTTATACACATTTTTCACAGATATAACCTAAACCCAAGTTTGCAAAATACAACTCTCACTCCACATTTAAAGGGGCACTATCGTACTGCATATAGCATCCCTGAGACTGTATATCTTTGCAGTATCTGCCATAATATACCATAGGTTACAATGTCATTAAGTCTTCTCCAAGTTAAGAAAACACGAAGGACAGGTCTTATAAACTAACTATTTGAATATCTGCCAGAGCAAAGAGTTGGTTCTCTTTCCCACAACTAAGCTGAGTCTACATTGCTCCTTAACACCCATTCCAATAGAGGGTGATTCAAAATTATATTAACACTAATGGTAATGCTATGTATATACTTATAGACAATTTATGTGCCACGTATGGTACATGTGTTGAACATGATGGCGAACAGGTTGAGACATTCCTGTAAATCATCTTGCACATATGAAGTACGTTTTGTGAATAAATTGTTTCTGCCATTCAAATGTTAACATAATTTTGACTCACCCTGTACACTAATACTGTATATTCTCCAACAAAAAGGCCATGGAGTTTCATTTCTCTGTAATGGAAACTCCTGGTTTTTAATATGGGTACCAGTCCCTCAATCAGCCATTCTTAGAAGACTTTTTTCTTTCAAAACTATATAGGACAGGCATGTAAATAAGCCACTCTGCAGTATCCACTACTCTCAATAACCTGTGTGGTTCCGATCTGCCCCTGCAGCATCTCCACTATGTAAGCCTTTTAGTCACCACGATGTCTACAGCTGTAGACATATCTTACCCAAAGCTTTTGGCAATGGATTAAGGAGTTAATCTAAGTGTTCCTCCAACTTTCAACTATACCTCCAGTCGAGGTCAATGTTTGTCCATTCCGGCTAAGATCAGCCTAGTGGCTCATCAAGTATGAATTTGCATTTACCTTTACATTTGCTTATTTGGCTGATGTCTTTATCTAAAGTGAAGTACATGATTTTGAGATATATTTCCATTGGTTTTCCAATTGGAGAACAGGCGAGTGAAGGGACTTGCTCATGGTCACATAGTGTAAGTAGCAGATTTCATCTAAAACACTTTTGAGGCCACCAAAAAGTTATTCTGCAAGGGCTTGAATATGAAGATACTAGAAAAATCATCAGACGGTTAAGTATAAGAAGTGAAATCAGGAGATCAAAGCACCAAACGAAAAAGTAAACCTCACTGTCAAATGAATAGGCTGAGTGAAACGAAAGAAAATGAATCAATAAAACCCATCCATCCATCCATCCATCCATTGTCTCCCGCTTATCCGAGGTCGGGTCGCGGGGGCAGCAGCTTGAGCAGAGATGCCCAGACTTCCCTCTCCCCGGCCACTTCTTCTAGCTCTTCCGGGAGAATCCCAAGGCGTTCCCAGGCCAGTCGAGAGACATAGTCCCTCCAGCGTGTCCTGGGTCTTCCCCGGGGCCTCCTCCCGGTTAGACGTGCCCGGAACACCTCACCAGGGAGGCGTCCAGGAGGCATCCTGATCAGATGCCTGAGCCACCTCATCTGACTCCTCTCGATGCGGAGGAGCAGCGGCTCTACTCTGAGCCCCTCCCGGATGACTGAGCTTCTCACCCTATCTTTAAGGGAAAGCCCAGACACCCTGCGGAGGAAACTCATTTCAGCCGCTTGTATTCGCAATCTCGTTCTTTCGGTCACTACCCATAGCTCATGACCATAGGTGAGGGTAGGAACATAGATCGACTGGTAAATTGAGAGCTTCGCCTTGCGGCTCAGCTCCTTTTTCACCACGACTGACCGATGCAGCGCCCGCATTACTGCGGATGCCGCACCGATCCGCCTGTCGATCTCACGCTCCATTCTTCCCTCACTCGTGAACAAGACCCCGAGATACTTGAACTCCTCCACTTGGGGCAGGATCTCGCTCCCAACCCTGAGAGGGCACTCCACCCTTTTCCGGCTGAGGACCATGGTCTCGGATTTGGAGGTGCTGATTCTCATCCCAGCCGCTTCACACTCGGCTGTGAACCGATCCAGAGAGAGCTGAAGATCACGGCCTGATGAAGCAAACAGGACAACATCATCTGCAAAAAGCAGTGACCCAATCCTGAGCCCACCAAACCGGACCCCCTCAACGCCCTGGCTGCGCCTAGAAATTCTGTCCATAAAAGTTATGAACAGAATCGGTGACAAAGGGCAGCCCTGGCGGAGTCCAACTCTCACTGGAAACGGGTTTGACTTACTGCCGGCAATGCGGACCAAGCTCTGGCACCGATCGTACAGGGACCGAACAGCCCTTATCAGGGGGGGCGGTACCCCATACTCTCGGAGTACCCCCCACAGGATTCCCCGAGGGACACGGTCGAATGCCTTTTCCAAGTCCACAAAACACATGTAGACTGGTTGGGCAAACTCCCATGCACCCTCCAGGACCCTGCTAAGGGTGTAGAGCTGGTCCACTGTTCCGCGACCAGGACGAAAACCACACTGTTCCTCCTGAATCCGAGGCTCGACTATCCAACGGACCCTCCTCTCCAGGACCCCTGAATAGACTTTTCCAGGGAGGCTGAGGAGTGTGATCCCTCTGTAGTTGGAACACACCCTCCGATCCCCCTTCTTAAAGAGGGGGACCACCACCCCGGTCTGCCAATCCAGAGGCACTGTCCCTGATGTCCATGCGATGTTGCAGAGACGTGTCAACCAAGACAGTCCTACAACATCCAGAGCCTTGAGGAACTCCGGGCGTATCTTTCGGGGCAACTCAGGCCAGGGGCATGAGTTGCCTCGAAAGCTTGCATATTGTAATCTTTTTAGTTAGCCAATAAAAGGTGTCATTTTGCTTGGCTTTTCTCTACATTCATAATGGCTAATACGGTACAACACCCTAGTACTACAGTAACTAAAAGAATTTAGCTAGAATGAAATTATCAATGACTTTGACATCATTCCTATTGCAAGCACAAAGCACTTTTGGATCCTTTCAGCCACCTCTAGTGTCCATGTTCCCAATCACAATTCAACACAAATTATTCCACTGGTGGTTTTTGAGTTTAACTTGAAAAGGGGTCTCTGACAGTTCTTCCTTGGGCCAGTCTGTCCAGTTAACACAGTGAAGTCAGAACAGTGGATGAAACTATGGTCAGTGACTTAAATTTAGTCCAAGGTACTCTTCTAAAGTACCCTGCATTCCAGCATGGAATTTGCTCAGGACAATCTATAACTAGCACAGAAAACCCTGAGGTTCACCTTGGAGGCTTCTAGGTATCTCCTACAATTTCCATGTGAGTTTTGAACTATTCCAGTAGGACTACAGCATCAGAGGGTGGTAATGCTTTAGAACAGGGGTCCTCAATCATGGTCCTGGAGGGCCGCAGTGGCTGCAGGTTTTTGCTCCAACCCAACTGCTTAATAAGAAGCACTTATTGCTCAAGTAACACTTCTGCTTCACTTTATTTGTCTCACTCGTTAAGATTTGGAACTCTTATTGCTTATTTTATTCTTAAACACCTGAATCATTGATTTTTAATTGCTCATAATTAGCAATAACATGCAAATGACAAAGGAGACCAGCATTTCTCCATTTAGCTTGTTACCATTTACATCTGTGAGTATTTATCATGCACTGTTGGGTTTAGTTAAATACGTGGAAGGAAAGTGAAGAGAAAAAAGTGAAGGACTGAGAATTAATCATCCATTTTAGCCTTCACATCATTTGGATGATATCCTTAGAAAAGGGAGGAAAATCTAGGATAAGAGATTTACCTGACAGCAGAGTTAAAGCACGAACAAGCCATGAAATTAAATTATTGGCAAGAATTGCTTTCTAATTAAGAAACTGGTTAGAACAAAAACCTGCAGCCGCTGCGGCCCTCCAGGACTATGATTGAGGACCCCTGCTTTAGAACATTATAAATACACTAGTCATTTTTTGTCTCTAAAATCACACTGAGAAATCTCATACTGGAATAAATATCTGATAATATGCCTTTGTGGCAACACAACATGTGATCCTTTTATTGAAGGATTGTATTCACAATTGTAGTGTATGGCAAGCAAAACTGGTTAGACCACATTTTTCACAGGATCTATAAAGACAGGGAGGGGAAAGTGTCAATTACAATGAGTCTTGGAGGTGCGGAGAGCAGAGATCTCATAATAAAAGCAAGAAAACTTCTGGCAGTATAGACAAGAAGAAGGGATATTTTATTAAATGTAGTATATTAGTGATGAGGAATTGATTTATGACAGACTTACATTTTTTGTTGTTTTTCCATCTGCTGATGACTTCAGCAAAAAAAGAAACAAAATTGCTTTTATTGTTAGGTTTGAATGCAAACAACAAACAATGGATGTGGCACTAAACTTTATTGGTGCAGACGGAGCCAGCAATTGTGCTGGGGGCTGAAAAAATAACTAGTTTGGTAGAGCAGAAATCAAAGTATTGCTCCTGCTGCCAGACCTCTTAGTTGTGGATGGTCCCTCTCTTATTTGGGTGAATGCTTGTGCAGGTGCAGAAATGCACAGTTGTTTGCCATACATCCAATTTGATTGCTCTGCTTCTGCTCAGCCTGTTGCATTTCTCTCTCATTAAGTCATCTTAACACATTTTCTCATCTCTACTAAATATTCTGTTTTCTTCTCCATCTTGACTTTACACTTCTAACTGCTAACACCCCAAAATTCATGTCAGCTTCAGTTTTTACCACTGATCACTGACCACTGTTGCATATGACCCTGAGCCAGAAAAAAACTCTGCCCTAACCATTTATTCTCACAGATCTGGTTTTTCATGTCGGAACCTGATGGCTTTTGAGTCACCGTGCCTGCCTCAGGCATTCTGAAAAGCTACAGTATGTAAGCTTAATCCTCTGGGTCAAAAAGTGGAATGACAGTAATAATTTTCCCTTTCTACTGTCCAGGGCGTTTTTCTGCATTGCATGCCAGTGGTGGTGCGGGAATAGTCTCTATCCTGCTGTGATGATAAATTGGATTAAGTGGGTCTGGAAAAAAAATATATTCTTGTATATGTAGTTCTAATTTTGTTATTAATAAAAAATGGTGTTTAATAGGGTACTATAATGCATATGTACTGTACATTTCTGTTAATGACAAATGTGTTTTGAGATTTTTTCAAGTAAGGGAGACAGAAGTTTCAAGATAAGGTTGTTATACTCTCTAAAAATGTTGATTAGCGCAAGCAATTAATAATTTTACTGGACTCTGTACACTTGACAATAATGAAACCATAAATGAATACTCACTTTTAGTAAGTTAAAGGTAAACTTTGGCTTATACACTTCTTTGTAGTATTTAGTAAGTGGTAAAATCAGAAAAAAAAGGTATAGACAGGTTTCTCCACAATAATGAGCTGTCACTCGTAATTTCTTGTTATACTACACAAGGTTAACTCAGTGTCCACCCCTCTGGTTTGGCTCTACTCATACAGTACATGGCCTATGCTTTTCAGTATCTTTATTTAAGCTCACTTATCTTACCAGGCGCCACACACCACCGTCTAAGCGTTCAGGATATGTTCATTTTTATTTTCCATGATTTTTCAACTATATCTTCATAAAAATAGAAAATCCAGGTGTGAAATGTGCCTGAAAAAGGTGATAGACAAATATAATGTAATCATCCCATGCCAGAAAAGCTTATACTGGCACATTCTGCACTTGATTCTTTATAATAAAAATTATAATTAGAATGTGGTGTAACTTTCAGGGGAGTTTTAGTACTTAACTAATTTGAAAGTTAGAGCATTTTGCATTTTTTTAGTTACTTCATCAAAGAGTCAGTTAACATATTTTTGTTTATTCCACATTTTTGTAACAGTGAGTCACATTTAAAAATAACAATGATAACTTAATGCAATTACATTCAGTAGTAGACTACACTAAATGCAACACTTTTTTTGTGGTTAAAATATAGCCCAAGTTTTGTGCTTGTGGTAACTTTATAGCTTTCATAGGTAACCGATTCCAATTTAAATGATTTAAAACTATATTGATTGATGTCATATTGATCACAGAATGTGTTTACATTTGCTTCAATAACCCAATTATTTAACAAAACCCGGTTTCAAAAATGCCATGCATACCATTATTATGGTTAGAGAAACTGGTCTATTGGTCTCTGAAAAGCCGGGTTAACACACGCAGATTTGTCTGTGAGTAACCCAGTAATGTAGCCATATAAATCCTTAACTGGGTTACACTTAAGGGTTGGGTTTTGTAGTCTGCACATGTCCACTTGCTTTGCACATGCATCCAGCAGTCACAGGTAGAAAACGGTGAAAATGTCCACAAAGAAAAATTCCTGAGGCAAATGCTCAGATGATCACATTATTCCTTTTCCTGGTTTAAATAATCTGTTTCAACAGTTCAGAAATAACTTGTTTTTTGTTGATGAGCTGAATATGCAGCACCTCCACATCAGCAGACACATGCGCCATGCTTGTTTTCAGATTTGCGGAGTCTATTGATGATGTTTAACCTAATTTTTTTTGCCAATATTATGATATGAGAGCATTTTGCCAACGAAGAATTCCATAAGTGGACTCATGTATGTAAATTTGTTTTTTAAGAAACCAGATTTCTGCCTTAAATGACTTGCTCACCTTAACCTGTTTTGGTAGGCTATTAGTCTTTGACTAGATATAGTTCAAATTTCTTAAACATAACTTTGACAGTTAAAATCTTTGTTGTAATCTCAAAATAGTGATTAACTTTGAAATAGCCAAAGTGATGTAAGACCTCCAAGAATAGCCAAAGAAGCAAGCCAGAATTCCCATGTGCCTTCCCAGAGAAGGTGCGTTCGAAGTCTGCCTGAGCTCCCACAGAAGTGGCTGGCTTTTTCCTACACAGTGCCAGAGGTGCATAACTTCAAAAGATCAAAAATGTAAGCAAGGATGTGGATTTGTAAAAGGAGATTAATTTCACACAAATCAGAATATATACTGTAGCAAAATGCTCAACAGTGTAAAAAAGAGGCAAAAGGAGTTGCCAACAAGGCAATCCTAAGCAAATAAGTCCCAAAACACCATCCATCAATCAGAATCACAAGAAACAGTAGCAAAAGAGTCAAAAGACTGCATTTCCCAACAAGCCTTTATAGGACTGACAGCAGTCCCTTAATGGTGATGGATCGATGACGACCTGGAAAACATAAGGAACAAGGCAGAAAATACATACTTACATAGAAACTACATGGTAATCAAAATAAAAAAAAATACGTAATTATACAAATAATAAACTTAATTTACAAATAAACATAAACAATAATATATAAAGGATAAAATATAAACAAAAAATTGAATTAAAACATAAGCCAGAGGAGGACCTCTGACTCAAACATGACACTCAAGATACAAACGATGACTGCTTGGGTACATGATGGAAGGAATGTCTAGAGCTTTGCCGATAAATTATTTTGTTAGAGAAATTCTGAATCATTACATCAATAGATAACGTAGCCAAGAGTTAGTTTTTACTTTAATGTAAATACTTAGGACGTTTTTGTTCACTTCACTGCTTACATAATTCCTTTCTTCTTAGTCATTTCTAGATAAGTGACTTTACTTTTTTTTTTTTACTCTCACAGATAGAGAAATGTAGAAGGCAATGACAAGAGCCAAGGCACAAACTTTGGAGGAGATGTATGAAAAATTGGGGAGAAAAGAGGAAGAGAGAATGATTGTTTAGAATAGTGAAGACTAGTTTTGAAAGGATTATAGCAGATGGATGATGAGCAAATTGTGGTCTTAAATAAGCATAATAGGATCGAGAATAGACAGAAGAGGTACTTTCAAAAGCTGTTGAATGAAGAAAATCCAAGGGTAGCATTTGAAGATGGAGTCCCAAATGAAGGGCTGGTACCAATAATAAGGAGGAAGGAAGTAAAGGAGGCAACAAAAAGAATGAAAAATGGAAAGTCAACATGACCATATGAAATGCCATTGGAAGTGTGGAAGAGTTTAGCATAAGAGGGAGTAGATGTATAATGGGCTCTAATGTAGAAGATCTATGAGCAAGCAAAATACCAGAAGAGTGGAGGAACGCTGTGATTGTACAAGGGTGACATTAAGGATTGTACAAACAATAAAAGGATAAACCTGATGTTACACAAAATTAAAATTTAGGAAAGGGTTATAGAAAGAAGGCTTAGGGAAAAGACCACCATAGGGGAGGAACAGTTTAGTTTTGTGGCAGGGAGACGAAAAACTGGTGCAGTCTTTGCACTGAGATGTCTCAGAGAGAAGCATCAAGAAAAATAGAAAGGTTAGCATAAACAGAATGGTTTGCATAAGGCTTATGACAGAGTGCCACATCAAAAAGTCGGAAGCTACATGAGAGAGAAATAAGCACCAGAGAATTGTGTGTTGGAGTAACAGACAAGATCCCAGTTAAATCCTTACTTCTTTGATCTGGTTATGGATGTCTTGTTATAAAACACCAATACCCTTGGTGCATGCTTTTTGCTATGACACTGTGTTGTGTAGTAACAAGAAGGAGGAAATGGAGAAGAAGTTGGAAGAATGGAGAAGCACTTTATAAGATAGAAAGTTGAATATAAACAGGAAGAAGACAAAATATTTGATGAGCCTGCAAGGAGGGTTGATGAAAAGAGCGGATAAGTTTAAATATTCAGAATCTGTGGTAGCCCAAGTTGGAGAATTAGATACAGAGACAACCCATTGACTGCAGTGTGAATGGAACAACTGGATGATTGTGCAATCAAAGAATTAAGGCATAGGTTAAAGGTAACATTTTTAAGGCAGTGGTAAGACCAGCACTGATGTTTGGAGCTAAGACATGAGCAGTAAAGGGAGCACAGGAGAAGAAGTTAGATGTGGCAGAAATGAGAATATCAAGATGGATGTGTGGAGTTACAAAAATGGACATAATAAGAAATGAGACAATTAGAAGTATGACAAACGTGTGAGAGATATGTAAGGAAGTACAAGAAAGTATGTTTAAGTGGTATGGGCATGTAATGAAGAGAGACAATGAATATGTGGGCAAAAGAGTGATGGGAATGGAGGTACAGGAAAAAAGAAGGTGAGGTGGGTGAAGAAGAGGTGTGTTGATAGAGCAGAAGAAGATTATAAGAAAAAGGGTTTGACTGTGGAGGAGGTGCAGGACCAAACTGTATGGAGACAGTTGATTAAACACATCAATCCCACATAGAAGTGGGAAAATATGAAAAGGAAAAAGAAGTTAGATCACCTCAGATGGAAGGAGAAGTGAGTGAGTGTAGCAGTAGCTACAGCAGCAGTCCCAGGGTTTGGCTAACTTGTACTGGGGATCCATTCTGCAATCAGGAGTGGCAGTCAGAAAAGTAAATGAGGAAAATATTAAAAAAATACAAACTGAATTGAACTCTCTCAAGGTAAATTTGAATCAGTGAACAAATCTGTAATTGAAGATGCACATAATGCTTATCTGTTTTAATGTAGATGAATTTGCAAATTCACAAATGTGAAAGGGAGATTATGAAATTTCAAAACTTTTTAGATTCTAGATATCTCAATGAAAACTGAACAGTTCTGACAAATTTCCTTGAAGAATAAGCATGGTAAATTGGCCCACTGGGAGCTGGGTTTTTTTATGCAGATGGACAGACAAACAGAGTATATGCAAACACAACTACAAATGTTCAACACAGTAAAAGGACAAATGCTTTCACTAGACAACAATGCCAGGTCTGGTATCAGCACTCCATAACCCCTTACAGAATGAAATTTGGAGTCACAAAATGAATAAGGGAAATCAGAAAGCTGTGGACTAGATTTGTTTCAATTTTAAACAGAGCTTCAACTGGAGGCTTTTTTTCCAGGAGGATATTCATTGGGTGCAGTGTTCCTGCGTGTTCCAAACATGCCAATCACTGAAAGCTTTCGTGATGATTGATTATTTAATTATTCTGAGACTAATGAGAAAAACTGGATTACTCAAGAAAAACTCAGTCAGACACAGGTAGAAGATACAAACTCCACACTTACAGATGCTGTATTTGTGAGGCAGCATTAACCACTACACCAACTGTGTTCTACTCATACAAAATCTAAACACGTAAATGATTATATTGTATCTCCGTACTTGCAAAGCACTTGTGGAGGAGTTAGCCATGGAAAAGCTCCGTAAACGGTTAAGGTTGTTTTTACTATTCACAAGGATAAATTTATGTTAATACGCTGGGGAATAAGCACAACCAGTGTTTCATACATGTTGTTAATCTGATGACTTAATATGCCCACTCTTTGAACCAATGGTTTCATATTAAAAAATATAATAAAATTGCAATTGTGTACTTTTTTCACTTTAAACACAAATTCTGCTTTTGTTTATAAATACCTTTCAAACCAGCTTTGCTTTTCACTGCATAACTGAACTATTTTGCATGTGATAGATAACAATTTATAACTATACAGTGTCTTATTTTCCATCTTTGAGGTTTACCACTAATGCAAAGTTTCATACTAGATATGAGCAAGCAGGAGGAACTGCATTACAATCTCAACCATTAAAAAGTCTGCTTTCTTTTATTACATGAACATATTTTGGAAATTTGTGTTTACTGCACTGTTCCCACAACTTGTATTTTAGAGAACTAGTCTGGTTTTTAGTACTGAATTTGGTAAAGACACCAATTTTCTTCACGGGATTCTTCTTCTTGTTAAATGAAACTGAAATGGCTGCATTCCCTTTGTGCCTTTCAGAAACATTCAGCAAGCAGTGCTCTTACCAAGTCTATTATCAGCACTGACCGTAAACAACTGGCCTATTTTTTTATTAGCAGGATTACTAGGCATGACATACATGTGTTCTTATCTATAATGTTATTTTGTTTTTACTCAAGATATTTTTTTTAATTGTTGTAAATAAGAATGTGACAAGATTTATGCAAAATAATGAAAATTAGCAACTAGTACAGATACACATTCACTGTTTATGTTTTTAACACAATAATGTCAGTGAACAATCTACAGCCTAACAATGCTTTCTTGTTTATTACGGAGAGTGGGAATGTGCATGTAAAGATTCTGCTCTGTAAATGCAACAATGTAACTACTACGGCTACTACTATGCACAAATAAAAATGGACAAGGGTGCCTAGAGGTTGAGGCAGTGGCCTGTAAATCACAAGGTTGCCATTTCAATAGTGGAGTATTGACTCATGGCTTCATGTACAATAGGATTCTTTTACATACTACATATAGAGAGGCAGGGCCACAAAGAGGGGGCATGAAGATATGCATTACAGAGGGACCTTCGAGCACCAGGAGGCTCTAAGATCATCCATATGCACAGCAACCATCAATGGAGTATTAATGGGGCAACTCCCACAGTTAAAATTGACTTCATTGTGATTTTTGGCCCAGATGTTGATTTTTTTTTTGTTTGATTGTTCAAATTAATTTTGAAATTTATTCAAATTTGATATCGGTATATATCCTGGATCTGCAAAATTAATAAAAATGACATCAGGCAGAACTGATCTGAGGGACAACCAAGAATACCAGCTGATTGCCGACTTCAGATTGTTTACAGTAAAGGGCATGAACAAGTTCGTCAGCTCACAGTGGCTCAAAGATGCTTGAAATAGAATCCTCATTGTCAAATCTATACATAGAAAGCTGAAGGCACGAGACAGGAGCCATGACTAGTGGGAACAAGATGTGAAGGACTGTTACGGCCTACTAAAGGCCTAGGGTATATAAATAGTGAGAGAGGGAGAAGGAGACAAAACACAGAAAAAAAAACTAAACCAGCTAAATAAAAAGCAGACTCTATTTATTGTCAAAAAGAAATACGTCACAAAATAATGAGACAGTTACACACAAAACACAAGCCAAGGCAGGAGGACAACACTAACTTTGCTCTCTAGCTAAACAAAGTTTACACAGCTAGATACACACTGTCACACATTTATCACGTAGATCACTAGCATACAACAATTACATCACTAGCATACAAGCAATAAGAAAAAAAACCTCAAAGCCAGGCCATCCAACCCTAACTCTACATACCTTGCTCTGTGAAACCCAAATCCCTCTCCTCTCCTCTCTCTCTCACACACACACACACACACACATGCACGCACACACACACACACACAATACAATACAATACAGTTTATTTTTGTATAGCCCAAAATCACACAGGAAGTGCCGCAATGGGCTTTAACAGGCCCTGCCTCTTGACAGCCCCCCAGCCTTGACTCTCTAAGAAGACAAGGAAAAATTCCCAAAAAAACCTTGTAGGGAAAAAATGGAAGAAACCTTGGGAAAGGCAGTTCAAAGAGAGACCCCTTTTCAGGTAGGCTGGGCATGCAGTGGGTGTCAAAAGAAGGGGGTCAATACAATACAATGCAGTTCACAGAACAGAACAATTCCTCAATATACTAAAAAATAAAAAATATAAATTTTAGAATTACATAGCAGAATTTAACAGTAGATGATATATCCCATAATAAGATTTGGATTTGTGTAGAGTCCTGGAGACCTCATCCTTCAAGCTGCCTCCCCCATTTGGCAATTCCACGGCTGAAACAGTGCTGGGCCAGCCAATCCGATGAAAGGACCCCTTTTTCCCACGATTCCTGCGATCCTCCATCTGGGATGACTTTTCCTTAGGCAGGCAAAACAACTTGGCAGGTGGGCCATGGCACCAAGTGCCACATTTGAGTACCGAGAAGAAAAACAGAATAAGTGAGAGTTAGTATACAATTATAACTGTCATGTTACTTATGTTTAAGTGCTAATGACTAACAACAGAGATGCAGTCTGTACAGTTAATCAGCAGCTCTAGTCAGGATATGCTAAACTGAAGTAGTGAGTCTTCAGCCGGGATTTAAAAGCTGAGACCGAAGGGGCATCTCTTATAGTAGCAGGCAGACCATTCCACAGTTTAGGGGCCCTGTAACTAAAAGCTCGACCTCCCACTGTTATTTTATTAATCCGTGGAATCATAAGCAGACCGGCATCTTGAGATCTTAATGTGCGCTCAGGTTTGTAAGTCATGATAAGTTCAGACAAGTAAGCCGGACCTCGACCATTTAATGCTTTATATGTTAAAAGAAGGATTTTGAAATCTGCCCTAAACTTAACCGGGAGCCAGTGTAAGGATTTAAGAACTGGAGTTATGTGTTCGTATTTTCTTGTTCTTGTAATAATTCTCCCAGACGCATTTTGGATTAACTGGAGGCTGTATAAAGAACAGTTTGAACATCCAGTGAACACCGCATTGCAGTAGTCAATCCTACTAGAGATAAATGCATGAATTAGTTTCTCAGAATCCTGTTTATTTAAAAAGCGCCTTAATTTCCTAACATTTTTAAGATGGAAGAAACATGTTTTGGACAACTTTGTAATATGCGCTTTAAATGACATGCTAGAGTCAAAGATAACTCCTAGATTGCGGGCTGATTCAGTAAAATTGTCTGGGATTCCCACTGAGTTAAATGATGACAAAATATTGTCATCTCTCTCTCTCTACTCTAAAACCCACACAAGCTTCTTTTATAACATACACCCCACCCACAAACCCAGATGATTTAATAACAGTGGGCAACTCAATAGGTGGGTAATTAGGGCAGAACTCAATGAAGTCATCTGCACCAAATTAAAGAAAACAAGCTTAATTCACCAAGTGATAGATCTAGAGTAAATCGTAACAGGACTTTAATACAAAATAGCAGTTTGGAAATTTCAGAATGCTGATGGGGACATTCAATTATGACAGTGTCTGATTGTAAGACTCATTTGAAAAAATACATGCGTGAGATGCGACATTGCAGAAAACACGTAGCAACTCAGCTACATTGGCAGGCTGTTATGTTTCAGCCACAGTCCCTTCCTGGCTGGTGTTCAAATTCCTTTTATATATTTTTTGTGCTCATGTTTGTTTTATGTTATTTGCATTTCTTGTATTTTTTATTTTTTGTGTGTATTATTTAATTTCTCTGTGTCTATGGTTGTTCTTTTGAGTTTTATTTTTTTTTTTTGGATGGTTCCCCATGGTTCTCTATCAAGGAACTACCCTCAACCCTATAAAGGCTGAGGAAAAAAACTGTCTCTTGCCAATCACTGAATGCACTAAGTGGTGTTGGTAAGTTCTGTCGTAATTATTAAATTTTCCCGTTTCTCTGGAATTTATGACATTTGTGTTCTTTTTTTTGTGTTTGCTGTGTGGACTTGTTTTTGGGACATTTGCCTTGGATTGCCTTTATTGTTTTAGGCTGTTCTTTCTGGGCCTTTTGTGCTACTCGTAGCTTCCTTTTTTCAGAGCATTTTTACAAAATACATATTTATTTATAAAAATTCTTTGCTTGCCCCTTCTGCTTCAAGCTAAGGATTGATGAATCTTTCCACTTGAGGAGCTTTATGCTACAGTTTTGGGACTTTTTTTTTTTTTTTTTAATACAAACTTTCTTTTTTCTTCTTCTGTTGTGTACCTTCACACTTTTCTAAAATGACTGAAAAAAATATTGTCCAGTAAGTACTACATACACAAGTGTTTAAACTGATAGCTCTCTATTTAATCTACCTGCCTAAATAGTAGTTTATGGTGACCGTGATTGTATAATTATCATGTAACCCCAATTAATCATAAAGATCTACATTAGATTAATGTCTCTGAAATAAATTGAATATCCTTAATTAATCACAAAATTCAACAATACATAAGTTTAAAGACTAAATATATCCATGATTCCTGTTTACTGATCCTCATCAATGTTTGCAAAAAAAATACCACCATCCAATCAATGCACATAAGTTTTTTTTTCCATGAAATCGGATATAGACAGCTTTATTAGCGAGCATAGAGTGTGTAATAAGTCAAGTCATAGATAATGATGAAAAATAGAGGTCGATATTTTGTGAAGTTTTAACGCAGGTTTCACTCTAAGCCCGTCTGAGAGATGCTTATACTTTGAATTAAATCCACTTTAGTAATGTAGTCAAAAAGGGCTGCAGTCCTGGTTCTGTATCGATCATTTAAGTTTATTTTGCTGGATCTGTGTCTTCTGTGATAGGCCAGCATGGTAATTGTTGTTGCTGTTGGATTATTGTCTGTCTTGTAGTCTAATATTTTGTTTGCCTCCCCCCATGTTTATGATCAGTTGGAGCACATGTGCATAAGTACAGTTTTTAATTCTTATGAATGTTTTGTTTTAAAAAAGGAATGCAGAACAGGGGTCCAAAAATAAATCTTGCATACTTCCTCAAAACGACTTGTTGCACCCCTGTGCAGAGGTTAAAGGTTCAGCATGTTAAATAAACTACCTAGGTGTGAATAAAGAATGACTGTTAGGTGGGGCATTTCTCATGTAATTAGGCTATTTTGTAGTGATTACTGGAAGTAAAAATTGAAATGTTGAGAATTTTTGTTTACCATCCTTTAAAAGAATTTACCATGACTCAACAGCAAATGAAAACTGACAATTGACATTGCAAACTGATTTGAACATTTGTCTATTTATTATTAATGTCATTTATATTAAAAATATTTTCAAATTATTTGGATGCTTCTGTGGTGTCAGATCAGATGCTGTTATAATTGAAGGGGGTTAATGGCCTGTTTTTCAATGTATTACTGAGTATCCCCAGAATTTGTTTTTCCTTGAGGACTTGTGTGACTCAAATGTACATTAACCCTTCCATTTTCTGAACACAATTTTTTCGTTAAATGGCCATGTGGATCATTGGGTGCAAGGAAGGAGACAGCTCTTGGTGGCATGGCATTCCACCACAAGGTACTCTCAGAAATTCATACTGAGTTAGTTTAGAGTTTCCCATAAATTTAGGTCTTTGAGATGTACAAAAAAAAGTGCAAATGCAAACTCTACAGAGCAAGAGACCAAGCTGGGAACTGAACTTGGATCCCTGGAGCTATTAGGCAGCATCAACTGCCCCCTTTTAATACGTGAAATGCACCATTTGTGGGCTTGAATAATGGGATACACTAATACATGTTTTCCAGTTAGGTCATTTATTCAATGTGTTTGGCTAGATTTCTAGTGCCAGCAGTATATAACTGAAAAACTACATCTTCTTAGTGAATAAATACAACTATAAGTAGCCTAAAAGCTTCCAAGGTTACCATCATGTTTTATATATTAATCAAAATGTGCTACATTAATTTTTTATAAGGTAAAAGCAACTGGAACACGGTAGTGTGCTTTTAATATTGTGTGTTCCCCTATAGAAGGGCTGATATTAAATAAAAGTGATTTGGAAATTTTATTCACTTCTGTCTATCAAAATAACTGACACATGACTCACTCCACATTCCAATTTTGCAACCTCTTCAGCTGCCGGAGTTGCTTGTCAACCCTTTTCTATTGCAGCTGGCAGACTTCATCACTCAAGCTTCAAAGGCAGGAAATGTACTTGAGGCTCCCCTCTTGCACTTGTGTCACTTTCCGAAGCTTTCACCTAGCAGTGTTCTCATCAAGTCTATTATCACCTGTAACTGTAAGCAAATGGTACTATTTTTAGTTGGGAGGCTGTTAGGCATGAGATATGCATGTGTTGTTAATGTGATGTCTGCTTTTTCTGCTTTGCTTTTAACCAGATTCCTTAATGGTATTATGAAAGGAGAGCTTGGTGGCACAGAGATTTGCCACCATATCACTAAAACATTACCTTTTTTAAATTAATCTAGATGTCAAAATACTGGAATCTTGCGACAAAAGCATTGAAGTCTAAACTGCAAAGGTTCCAGTTCATTTCCCACCACCAGCTCAATGAATAACCGTGAGTGGGTAAATGAGTGAGTGAGTGAGTTAACCTGCCAGTGCTTCAGTGGAAAAACTAGGGAAACAAACATATTATGCACTTGTGATATCTAAACAACAGGGAAAACTCAGGGGTTGGTGGCATAATTGGCACTCCAGCCACTGTAAAAAGATTCACACTGTTCCATTCCATTCGAGCTAGTGTGGTGCTGAGGTGTCACCCATTGCATGGCTGCACTCAGGCCCTAATCCGACTTCTGAGGTGGTTCGTCTGTGGTGGGGGCAGCACTGTGCTGTATCAGTGCCTGCTCCCAACCTTAACCTTAGAATAAGAAATCAGCTAAATAAAGGAAAGAAAATGTGTAGCAAGATTAGTTATAAGAAAACCAAACTGACAAGCAGAAAGTTAGCTAAAAAATGAGGATTCAGGATTATTACTGATTTAATTGCAGGTAACTCAAATCATCCAACCTTCACTGTACAATTGATATAAAATTCACTGGAAAAGAACTTAAGATTCTTCAGTTGTTGCTATGGTTGATGCTGCTGCCTCACAGCTCCAGAGTCCTGGGTTAAATTATAAACATTGGAACCTTTTGTCTCTTTCACAGTGTCTGCAAGAATATTTCTCTAGGTATCCTGGATTTTCCTCCACATCCCACAGACATTTTGGTCGGTTAGTTGGTGATTCTAAATTGGCCCAGTGGGTATTTGCTTTAGAATTGTCTGCAGTTGGCTGGCACCACATTCAGGGTTGGTTGTTTCCGTTCTTTCAATGATGTCAGGATAGACAAGGGTCTCTCACAGTCCATAATGGATTAATGGAATACTGCACCCAAAAATTATATTTTTAGAATGTTATTTACTACATGTAGTTTGTAGCAATGGACAAAAACAAATTTTCATGTCATGATTTTATACAGAACGGTGATAGAACAGTGTTTGATAGAACACACACCTATGGTGACCAATCCAATAAATGCAGCAAATAATTTTAAAAAGTCCATCCATCCATCCATTAACCAACCCGCTATATCCTAACTACAGTGTCACGGGGGTCTGCTGGAGCCAATCCCAGCCAGCACTGGGTGCAAGGCAGGAAACAAACCCCGGGCAGGGTGCCAGCCCACTGCAGGGCGCACGCGCACACACACACACAGACACACACACACACACACAGCACACACTAGGGACAATTTAGAATCACCAATGCACCTAACCTGCATGTCTTTGGATTATGGGAGGAAACCGGAGCACCCAGAGGAATCCCACGCAGGGAGGATTTTACAATCGCCCTTGGAAAACTCTCTCATGAATGAAAATAGAACACACTCAGATGTCTCAGATGAATTGAAAACCCGCCACTCCCCCACCTCATTCACTGGTCAGAAGCCCTGCCCATAACAACTTATTTATTGGCTAGTAATGCGCTTTATAAGATATTGGTAGAAAGAATGCACTGAGAGACTAAAGATAGATAGATAGATAGATAGATAGATAGATAGATAGATAGATAGATAGATAGATAGATAGATAGATAGATACTTTATGGGCAGTACGGTGGCACAGTGGGTAGGGCTGCTGCCTCGCAGTTAGGAGACCCGGGTTCGCTTCCCGGGTCCTCCCTGCGTGGAGTTTGCATGTTCTCCCCGTGTCTGCGTGGGTTTCCTCCGGGCGCTCCGGTTTCCTCCCACAGTCCAAAGACATGCAGGTTAGGTGGACTGGCGATTCTAAATTGTCCCTGGTGTGTGGGTATGTTTGTGTGTGTCCTGCGGTGGGTTGGCACCCAGCGGGGTATTGGTTCCTGCCTTGTGCCCTGTGTTGGCTGGGATTGGCTCCAGCAGACCCCTGTGACCCTGTGTTTGGATTCAGCGGGTTGGAAAATGGATGGATGGATGGAAATTCACATCCCCTTACAGGTTAAAAGTTAAAGAAAAGCAAATGAAAACATCAGGATTATGTTTTGGTCTTCTGCTTATCTGACATGCTTGAACAAGCAGAAGTTCAATTTACCTGTGCAGTTTTACAGACTACCGCTAAATAATCCTGACGTACTACAGTTGTGTCTCACATGAAAATAAATGTAATGTCAGGAGGCAGGTCTACAATTCCAAATGTTCATTTGCATCTGAGAGCATTTTACTTTCATTCACAAATGTTCATATAATTTACTTTATTTAATATTTTAGTAAAAAAACGTGTTTGGGATGTTGTGAGGATACAGCTGACTAAACATGAGGGTTACACAACATGAGTAATGTGATATCTTTTGATGGACACTTTTATTTTGTTTGCTATTTTTCAGCATTGGTCACCAAAGACTCCTATTATATCAAAAACTTTGTTAGCTCCATTCTGCATGACATTAACCATTTTTCTCAGCCATAACTACAAACTACATGGGGTAAGTAAAGAGATAAAAAAAAATATTTTGTGTAGAGTATTCCTTAAAGCAAGTTTAATAATGTCTACAAGAACTTTAAAATTAGGAAATATGATTACATCCCTTGAATTTTTACTTGCTGATAGTTACATTTATAATGAATGTTTTTAGTAATTTTATTACAAATTTTATACATGTCCTTTTAGTTGCAAGTTTTAAAAATTTAACCATCTTCCTCTGTTGTCGGAAGAGCTTCATAAACTCTGCATTTCAGTTTTCTGAGACTTTGCGGGATACCCCCAAAGATGCTGAATGTCATGGCCAACCTGTAAACTGGTACTGTGAGTGCTGTTCAGTGTGGAAGTAGAACCCCTACTGTTTTCCCATTTGATTCTGGGGTTTGTCAAGGGTGTGTGTCCTCTTACCCTGTTCAATGCTTGCATTGACTGGGTGCTGGGCAGGGTCGTGGGGTCCAGTGGCTGTGGAGCGTCTGTTCGTAAAGAAAGATTCACTGGGCTTGACATTGCTGATGATGTTGTGATCTTTGTGGAATCAATGGAGGCTCTGATTGAGGCTTTCGAGAAACAGAGCAAGAAGTCTGAGTGTTTGGGCTTGCAAATGTCCTAGATAAAAACCAAGGTCCAGGCCTTTAATGACCTCTTGGGCACAGCCATCAGCAGTGTGTCTGTCTGCAAAGAGGTGTTGACCTTGTCAAGAGGTTTACTTACCTCGGCAACAACTTTCTTGTCTTGGGTGACTCTTCCTATGAAGTCAGTAGATGGATTGGGAAAGCATGGGGGGAGGGGATCATGTGGTCACTGAAAAGGGGTGTTTGATGCACCTGATATATTTGCAAAAGTATGAAGGTCCAAATCTTTACAGTTCTGGTGTTTCCTGTTTTGCTATATAGTTGCAAAACATGGACGCTATACAGTGACCTGAGATGAAGACTGGACTCCTTCGTTACTGTCTCATCAGAGAATCCTTGGCTACCACTGGTTTGACTTTGTATCAAATGAGCAGTTGCTCACTGAGTCTGGAATGACGCACATTACCTGCATTGTGAGGGAGAGTCAGTTATGGCACTATGGCCATGTGGCGCAATTCCCTGAAAGTGATCTGACTCACAGCATCCTCATTGTTGAGTACCGAAGCAGCTGGACTAGGCCAAGAGGACACCCACATAACTCCTGGCTGCGGCAGATAGATAATCATTTCCAGAGGGTGGGACTAGACCGCTTATCTTCCTGGGGGTTGCCAACCGGGATCCCAAACTGTTTTGTCGTGTGGTGGGTGCAGCAATGTGCTGTATCAGTGCATGCTCCCTAACCACTTCTGCTGAAGGAGGAAGATTATGTTATTATATGGGATGATGCATCATAACAACTTATGTTGTTGTTATTCTATCTGTGAGTTCTTCAGATGCCATTTAAACTCAATAGTCATGTTTTGTGATGTATGTTTTCTTGATTTTAATAAAAGTTATATTTCATTTATACACATGCCAGACAAAATCAAGCAAACACCTACAAAAATGATATCAATAGGGTGTTGTGTCAATACCAGTTGTCAGAATGGCTTCAGTGCACCATGCATCTGGTACTGGAGGGCTGCTGCATCATTCTGCCATGAGACACTCCTACATTTGAAGTTGGAAAAATTATGTCTCCCCTAGGTTTAGTTTAGTTGCTTCATTGCCATACTTCAAGACTTTTTTACACCTGCCCTCAGTAAAACAAGCCTACATGTAACACACATAGTAATTTATAACAACATGCATAATAACTAATAATATCATATATATCAATTTGTAAAACATGCATTTCATAACAAAATACAACATAAATAATGCAGTACAGTAAAAATATGTGTTATTTAGCAGTGTTTCAGCATCAATGTCACTGTCAAGCAGAACCCTGAAACAGAGCACAAGTTCATGTGCAACAGTTTGGTTCAAAAAGGTAGAAATATGGAGACTTGGACAGCTATGGAATGTGGTTTAAATTGTCCTCATGCTCTTCAAACAATTTCTTAGCATTCCTGATCTGTGCAGGACGGCATTATCATCCTGGATGATTCCACTACAATCAAGATAGAAATGCTTTGCCAGAGAATGAATGTGATGTCTCAGAATTTCTTTTGTTTTTTTAGCATTTACTGTATCTTGTATTATAAAAGTATCACTGGACCATAAATATGCCAGGAAAATGCAGTCTGTGCCATAACAGTTATCTGAAGTCTACACCAGGAGAAACAACAACTCAGGCAAGTACATTTGTTTTAGTGTGTGCCACAAATGTTCTGCCAAACCTGGAAAAGTGGCCACAAGGGCAATTTTTAAAGGATCACAAGATGAATTGTACACCTAAGACACCTAAGTTACGTCAGAAGTGTTAACTCAGAAACCTAAACAGAGATTAAGAATCAAGGTCAAAGTAACAGCGAAAGTCAAAGTTCTAATTTAGAACTGAAATATAGTTTGCAGATGTTAGATGTTTGCAGGACACGTGTGGGCAGCTTAGAAACCATCTAACTGATGACATCATACCATGCAACTTCTAGAACATGTTTGCTAGCAATGGGGGCAGGTTGTCGTACTAATGAACCTACAAAACGGAAGCATGGATATTTTCAAAGTAAAAATTAATAAACATGAAATCAAATATAAAAAAATCAAGCTGATGAAACCATAAGATTCCTACAAGTGTAAAACCTCAGAAAATAGTATATACAAAAAATGTATTTAGAATATAAAACAAAATTAACTAGCATACTGTATCGTAACAGCAGACTACTTATTGAGAACAAGAAGTCACTCAACTAAACAAATAAATGAATAAATATAAATATGTTCATATTCATTTTGGACATGTTATTAACATTAATCATCATCTTTGGGCATTTCCATACCACCTTTTTGTTGCACGATTTGGATAGTGCACGCCACAATTCTGAATGTTTCTGCATGGACATTGCCACAGTTTTCAGTATCCATGCCCAGTCATGTAGAAGTACGACTTATTTAGGATGGCGGTGCTTTACTTTCAATGGCCGTGTTTCTGGTTACCTGAGTATGATTTTTTTTTTAAATCTTTTTAAGAAAATAGGACTTTGCATATTTTTTGACTAAGATTCTGGTTTGTACTTTGGACTCTGACATTTTGGTTCTGTACATGTCCATCACTTACATTTCTGCCTGAAAGAGCTTGCCAAATTCCATTCTGTCAGTGCACAGGTAACTTTTGTTTCTACTGCTGTATTTTTAGAATTAATGAGTTATGACTGACAACCAGACCAAAATATCTCTCCTTGTGAAACATCTATTGCCACATATCTTGACCATTACTGTCTTTTCATGAAACCAGAAAAACCATTATAGTGAGAAACAGGGTTTACTAATTATTTAGACATTATATCAAGCATCATTGGAATGTTAACTTTTTAATTCTCTTAAAGACCACACCTATGAAGAACACTTCCTATAAGTAATAGTTGTAGCCCTCAATTACATAAACATCTCCATTATTTTGTCAGTTATTCTTAGCTCCTTGCAGAAGTCTCTGAAGTTTCTAAACAAGCAGACAAAAGAGGAAATATCACATAAATTATTACTAGTTTATTTGTCTGATGCCATGGTACTATAGTTTGACCAATGCTTCCTCCCTAGCTTCAATTTCTCTAATTGTTATTTGCTTACATTGTCATTTTTATAACTTTTTTGTGTTTGTTGTGCATATCAAAAATACTGTTGTATTGGACACTGGTATTTGGCAAGTATTTAAGGAAGAAGCTAACTGAGGACATATAAGGTGTTTGTTTCTGAAACTACAAATTCGGATGTCCTCATCCTCTTATGCAATTGTGCATCTGGGCATTCCCTTTTTTTCCTATTCTAGTTTGATCCACTTTTTCATCTTCTCTCAATACTGTAATATACACCTTTGTATCAAATCTTCAGTTTCCTTGCAATTTGTCACATAGAATAACCTTCATTCTGCAAAAAACAATGTTTCTTGACAAAGCTGTTTTATTTTGGCCATTTTTGAACCTAGAACTGAACTTTACGAATTTCAGTACCTTGCAACATATGTGTTCAGCCGAAATGGCCTTATTGAAATTGCTCAGAAGGAATGGTACGTTGTTAATTTAGAACAGGTTTCAGCAGTGCTAATGCAACTACAAAAGTTTCTCTAATAACAAATTTGCATTAACAATGACTATTTATGGATAAGTGATGGGAGTTGAGTATTAGGACACTGAAGGAATGGTTGCTGAGACTGGGGCTTTTTCAGTCATATGTGAGTAGTAAATTGAAAAAAAAATTAATCTCAAGCAGTAACAGTCATTAGTGGCATTAGTGATGTCTTGACTGCATTTTTAAATCAATTTAAAGGTATCTTCATAAAAATATTGAATTCTATCAAAAACATTAAAGTTTCTGGGTATGTCCAGACATATGACTTAAGTGGAATGCAAATACAAAAAAATATTCTCTAAATGCAATCAGCATTTATTTCTCCTCCACAAACTCATACTATGTAAAGTAGACAAGGACCTCATGTTGTCCTTTTATCGCAGTATGATCCAGTCTGTTATCACTTTCAGTTTCATTGCCTGGTTTAGTGGTCTAACAAACCAAAATTTAAAAAAGCTCCAGCAGATTACTAAGCATGCAGCTAAAGTTATTTGGACTGATGCAGATGATCTGGCAAGTGTGTGTCAGAGAACAATGCTAAAGAAACTAAAAATAATCTCAACTGACGACACACATCCATTACATGTAGAACAGGGGTGTCCAACTCCTGTCCTGGTGGGCCACAGTGGTTGCAGGTTTTCATTCTAACCCTTTTCCTAATCAGCGAGCAGTTTTCACTGCTAATGAACTCCTTTTCCCTTCATTTTAAAAGCCCTGTTTTTAAGGATTCAGTCCTCTGAATTGATTAGTTTCTTCATTAAATGGCAGCCAAACAGAAATGAGATGTGAAACGAGCTGACAGATGACCAGCTAAATTGGAGCTTCAAACTCCAGCCAATTTCTTTATAAGAAGCCAATTCTTGCTGTTAATTAAAGCCGTTATTGAATATCATGACTTGTTGCTGCTCTCGTTCTACCACAGCAGATTGTTGATTTTCTGTTTTTTTTAAGACCACCATCAAGATGTTTTGGTGACCTGAGCAGACCAACATGGCCAACAACTTCAACTTTATTTCATTATTGTTTGGCTGCTCATCAAGGAAAAAGAAACAACTAAGGGGACTAAAACTAGGACAAAACAAGTTAATTAGCAGCAAAAATGGCTCACTAACTAAGAGGATGGTTGGAATGAAAACCTGCAGCCACTGCGGCCAACCAGGACCAGGGTTGGACACCCCTGATGTAGAACTTAAGTAAATCAAGAAGGAAAGTTGCTTTGAAAACCCACACAAATCGCTCTAGAAATTTCTTTCTTCCTATTGCCATATGACTTTTTAATAAAGAATATCGGAGAAAATGATTAAGGTTTGATATGTATCCTGTAACAATTTCTATGTAAATATGCTTTATCAAACTGCCTTACCTTAATCTGTCTTGTCTCTATTTGTTTTGTTTCATTTCTTTCTGTCTTGGTATTAGATGCAACTGAGAAGGCAAATGTCACATATTCTTGTGTACACATGACTAAATAAAGCAATCTTGAAACTTGAACTATATGAATACATAAAGCAGCAAAACACTATTTAATGGATTGGCCAGCAGCTGAAAATGCAAGAAAAACAGCAAAATAAATCAGACCATTGTAGATAAATAAAAGTTAATGTCATTTTTGGTGACATGCTCCATTGCACTCAGACACAGGTCCTGAAAAAAAGGGTAGCATTACTGCCCTGAATATGCCTCCTACATGCATATATTGGACATGGCAACCCTATTCTACTACCCAGCTCTGACCTGTCAGGTCAAGCAGATCTAGCAGAGAGTTCATGGATGCCAGAAAGTGTGTCCATGCTGGCAATGAAGGAGCAATTCCAATGTTCAACCCTAAACTTAAAGGGTTGGAGATCCAGGAATTACCTGGTGACAGGTCATCCACTGAAGTGGGGCATGGTCTGATGGTCTGTAACGAGAGGAAACTCCCACTAGTACGTAGTACCCGAGTTGATGAATGGCCAATTTGATGTCCAAGGCTTCTCACTCCACCACAGCAAAACTTCCTCCATGGCCCAGCAGTTTCTAGCTAAAGTATATCATGGGGTTATCAATGCCGTTGATGTTCTGGCTCAATACTGCCTCCAGGCCAGTGTCTGACATGTAAGTCTGCAGAATGAAAGGAGTGAAAAACCAGGAGTTATGAGTAAAGGCATAGATGTCAGGGTCTTCTTTAGGTCCTGAAATGTGGTTTCCCCAAACTGGAGTTCCCACAAGTTTGTTCCTCAGCTACAGAGTTTAGCCTGCACTTCTTGCACATGCTCTAAGTGGTCTTTAGGAAGGGATCACTGCGCACTGGAGAGATTCCAAAGGACTGGAAAATGGCAAATATCTCATTATATAAAAAGGGTGACAGGGCAGATACAAGCAACTATAGGCCAGTAAGCTTAACATGCATCACAGGAAAATTAATGGAAGGAATTATTAAGGATAAGATTAAGCAACACCTGGCAAGGACAGGGGTTATTCTGAACAGTCAGCATGGGCTCAGAAGAGGGAGGTCGTGTTTTACTAACATGCTGGAATTCTATGAGGAGGCAACCAAAGGATATGATCATAGTGGAACATATGATATTATTTATCTTGACTTTCAGAAAGCATTTGATAAGGTGCCATATGAGAGGTTGGGCATCAAAGTAAAAGAAGTGGGAGTTCAGGGTGATGTTTTTAGATGGGTGCAGAATTGTCTCGTACACAGGAAACAGAGGGTGATGGTGTGAGGAACCTCTTCAGAATTAGCTGATGTTAAGTGTGGTGTTCCACAGGGTGCTAGGGACGCTGCTATTTTTAATATATATAAATGATTTACATAGGAATATAAGTAACAAATTGGTTAAATTTGCAAATGATACCAAGATTGGTGGATTAGCAGATAATTTGGAATCCATTATATCATTACAGAAAGACTTCGATAGCAAACAGGCTTGGGCAGATTTCTGGAACATGAAATTTAATGTCAGTAAATGTAAAGTATTACACATAGGAAGTAAAAATGTTAGGTTTGAATACACAATGGGCGGTCAGAAAATTGATAGTACACCTTATGAGAAGGATTTAGGAGTCTCAGTGGACTCTAAGCTATCGACTTCCAGACAGTGTTCAGCAGCCATTAAGAAAGCTAACAGAATGTTAGCTTATATAGCACGATGTGTGGAGTACAAGTCTAAGGAGGTTATGCTCAACCTTTATAATGCACTAGTGATCCCTCATCTGGAATACTGTGTGTAGTTTTGGTCTCCAGGCTACAAAAAGGACATAACAGCACTAGAAAAGGCCCAGAGAAGAATGACTAGGCTGATTCCAGGACTACAGGGGTTGAATTATGAGGAAATATTAAAAGAGCTGAGCCTATACAGTTTAAGCAAAAGAAGATTAAGAAGTGACAAGATTGAAGTGTTTATAATTATGAAGGGAATTAGTACAGTGAACAGAAACTGTTATTTTAAAATGAATTCATCAAGAACACGGGGACACACAAATATTTGGAAGTTTTTCTTTACACAAAGAATGACAGATACTTGGAATAAGCTAACAAGTAGTGTGGTAGACAGTAAGACTTTACGGACTTTCAAAACTTGACTTGATGTTTTTTTGGAAGAAATAAGTGGACAGGACTGGTGAGCTTCGTTGAGCAGAATGGCCTGTTCTCATCTAGATTGTTCTAATGTTCTAACTGAATTTCTGTTTGTGTGTAAGGGCATCATGTGACAAACACCACACCTGTTTCTATAAAACTTTGCAGTTACATCCGGTATAGTCTAACTAAGAATATAAACAAATTAAATTTTACATTTTCTACATGTAAATATGCAGAAAAAATAAAAACTGAGATAACCTTCCAAAACGTTGCCATTATCACCTGAAATAATACTAAATGAATAGCACTACATATCTGCTACATGACAGAAACAGGTCAATAAGTCTTGGAGCCCTGAATGGGCCTGTTAGGCCAGGACCTAGGCCCAGGAGCCCAAAGGCCCGGGTGACTCTTAAGAAAATTAAACTTAATTAACTTAGTCCTGGAAGCTGAACGCACATGCTGTGGTAAAGACTTTGGGCTTCCTGTGTAATATTGCAATTTTAGAGGTATTTCAGAACCCTTCATAAATGTGAGCACCTTAAACCACACAGTGCTTTTCCCTCCTTATAATGGCATTATAGACGTCTTTTGATTCGCCCCTTCTCTTTTGTATATCCCACTACATAATTGCTATGGTGCAAAGGGAAGCACAAAATTGACAGAACACACGATGCATTGTAAATATTATAATACTGCAAGCATAATGAACCTGGGTTTTTTCAGCATGCCTTGTGCTGACGTGGTTATGTATTACAAGTATGTCTTTTTTATTTCATCTGATATGTCTTGGAGGGCGCATATCAAATACTTTTCAGAGACCAATTTCAGACTTACATTCAGAAAATTTTCCCCCAAGAAGATGAGGTTACACAGTGTCTGTGTTCACATAATAAGGATCCAGTACACACACTTTCTTTAGGCAGAATTCACAAAATACATACTGCCATTGAAGGGTGAGAAGTGAACAGAGAGACAGACACTGTCACTGCCACTATCAAAGTAAAACAGAGAAGACATGGCCTTAGATATCCATTTCTCCTCCGGTGGGAACTGGGTTATAAAAACTAGTAATACCTAGCTGCCAGTCAAATATCTAAAAATGCATCAATAATAGCCCTTCTGCTCCTCATAATTTATCTGTAATTTATTTGTATTTATTTATGACAAATATATTCTGAGATTATTCAGGTATAGAAGACACAAGTTTCAAATTAAGAAAGATAAAATCACTAATGGAGAGTAGCAACAAGTTCATTAGCACTGGCAAGTAAGAAATTCACTGTATTCCATATACAGTATGTGGCAATAATGGTCCTATAAGACTGTGCACCTGTATACTGATTCTTTGACAGGGCCACAAATTATAAAGGGCACCTGCCTTTACATATAAAATGGTGATAAACATATGTTAAAAATAAACATGTGAAAAAATGACCAATGGAAATATTTTGTAATTTTGTGTTAGCAACCTCCAGCTCCTTCTTAAACATCAAACACTGGACATTTCCAAAGGCTTCCAAAATTAAATGGAACAAATTAGCAAGCTAAAAAAAAATTAAGGTGCAGGCATGGGTAGCACATACAAGTGTGTTGAGCCTGTGATATAAGCAAAAAAATGATACATTCCTGAGCCACAATGTAGCACAAGCAGTCCTGCAGAATGCAACATCAATCTCTTCATTGTTTTAATGTTTTAGTGAGAACCGTCGAAGTTAGCTGACAAACAGGCTCATTTTGGAAGAAGCACAATGTTTATTAGCAAATTCTGATAAGGAGCAACAGAAGTCAAAGTCAACCTCAAGTCAAATTACCACCAGCCGCAAAACGTTACACTGAGTGGAGGAGAATGACGGTTTTTGGTGTCAGATCCGAGCATCCGTGAGAGACACAGACCTTGGCAATAAGTGCCAAGTCTTATGACAATTAATTTATTAATTATTATCATCTGTTTCTAGTTGTGTTTACTACTGTATTGAGACCTGATAATATGAGTTGGCCTGTATTCATTGCCTGAGTTAGGTTAGTAAACAGAGATATTGAGAATGGCTTTGATGTTGTTTTCTGGCTATTCACAATCGCTCTGGTATGCCAGCAGCAGGGCTGTATGGTGCACATTTGCAAAATCCTGTGTAGTACTGTGTGTTTGACTTTAGCAAGGACAGCCTCAGTTCAAGCGAACTAGTCACTGATTTTCATGGTACTAGTAGGGAACAAAGGCAGTCTAATTATGATTGTGTTATTCTCCTCACGTAAATATGGGAAGTGATATCTTGGGTTTTTAAACTGTACTTATTTTATAATTGAAAGCTAAGCGTGTATTGTGTTTTTCACCGATTGCCAGCTCTTAACGCAAAGTTTCTGTGTAAATGTAGTATGTGCTATCTATACAACTCCTTCAATGAAGTTATTACATTGTGTTTGATATTCTACAAATACAAATAACCATCAACGTTTAGTTCAATAACGCATTTCCATTGGCTGTATCTGTAGTTTTGTTCTGGCTGGCTGCAGGGGTTGGCGGGAGGCCCTGACTTCTTCTTGGGCACAGGGGCTCGTAAGACTTGGAATCCATCCTTGGGTGAATGGTGTGCTTTATTTACTTAATTGCTCGGAAGGAATAGCTCTCACTGACTACAATGTACTATACTGCAAAGGAAGTTGGTAGAGGAATGGCAGCATAAAGAAATTAGCCAAGAGTTAGTGCATACAAGCTGTATAACATTGGACAGATGAATTAACATAAGAGGGGCACAAGTCATGCATGATCAAATTGGCACAAAAGCCTCTGTGAATCTCCTGTAGTGTTTATAAATATTTGCACAGCCCTCTTTAGTAGCGCAGCACAACAACAAACATAAAACTTATGACTTCTGTTAGTGTTTCCATTTCCCAATGTCAAGTCATTCTTATGCTGTAGGTTCTTCCTTTCTGAGGATATCATCCAGGTGATTTATGGACTACAGCAGATTTGTAATTCTCAGACCTTGATATGTTTCCTCTTCCACTACTTTTCAAGTCTATTGTTACAACAGATACTTCATGTTTAATTAAGCAGTTAACTGCTGATTCTTTTGTTATTTGCATTTCACTGTTAATTGGAAGCTGGCTAATAAAACAAGAAGCAATTCAAAACGTTTGAATGTAGCTGTTTATGAAATCAGTTCTCAGTCTACTACAGGTGAAAACATTAGTTTGATGTTCCTCACAGACTTCTGTTTTCACTAGCACTATCTGGATAAAAATATTTAAATTCTGTCCAACAGATCTCAGTTAAAATCATAGCCAGGCTGCTGTGAGAACTTTGAACTCTTCTGGTTAGTTTCATGTTAGTTTCTGCAGACACGTCTGTAGACTGAAAAATACTTAACTATTCTTGAGTTTATGTGATTCCTAGCAAAGATGTACAATAAATAATTTACTCCTAAATTGTAGCTTTGTTAGCACTTGAGACTGCTAAAATAATTTGGATTAAGAAGTCTTATAAAGGGTGATGCAGTTGTTAACAAAGCTGCCTCACAGATTCAACAACCTGGTTTTGTATCTCACACCATGGTCATTGTCTGTGTGGATATTTCATGTTTTGTCCAGGTTAGATAGACTTTTCCTCCTGGTACTCTGGTCTTCTCCCACATCCTCAAACACATACATTTTTGGTTAAACTGGCAATCTCAAATTTGGTGTGCATGAGAGAAAATCTGAGTATGTGCATGAATAGGCCCTATGATGGACTGGCACTCTGTCTGGGGCTGGTTCCTACCTAATGCCAAATTCGGTTTGGATATGCTGTGACCAATGTTCCCTCTAAGCTGAGCGCATGAGCAATCGCTCACACGAATTCAGAGCATCGCTCATACTTCCCGCACGATCGCTCATTCCGACGGCGTCGCTCGTACTTATCTCACGATCGCTCACTCCGACCGTCGGAGTTGGTGCTCATAAATTTTTGGCTTAAACAAAATGTCGCTCATAAACAATGCTTTTTGCTCACTATATGCTACTCCTTAGAGGGAACATTGGCTGTGACCCTGAGTTGAATTAAGTGGGTTTAAGAACGTTATGTGTTAAGTCTTTAACAAAACACCTTCTGATAAATAGAAACTGATGCTCATAATGATGTGTCCCCATTAAATGACATTGAGACACCCTGAAACGCACCTGGCTCTCTTCCTTTTGAAGAGGGTGTGTTTTAATGATTATTTCAAATCAGTCAAGACATGACAACACCCACCAACCAGTCCACTACAACAGTGTTCTTGAAAATTGGGTTTTTACTATATTTTATTATATGAAAAAGTGAGGAGTATGTGTGCATCGTAAAGAGACAGCGAAGAATTAAAAAAGTTAAAATAAATTTCATTAAAGAAATGGCACAGCCTCAAATGTTCCCTCAAGGTTAAAAGGAAACAGACACTGCCTGAATTGAGTTTTTAAAATTTCTGCTACATTGCAAGTGCATATAGATAAGAACAAGCTATAATAATAATAATACATTTGAAGATATTCTAAAATATATTACTATTGTAGACAAACAGGACTTTGATTGATTCTGTTTGTATACTTAAATTTTCCATCAAGAAAATTAAAGTCATTTGTCTTTCACAGCAAAATCTTTAAATTATCAGTGGATGATGATGTTTACTTCTCATAGGGAATTTTTCAAATTCAAAGCAATGACTTTAAAATGTAATATTGATCTAACTTTTAACAGCAACTGTTATCTGTAGCAGTTCTGAATAACCTTGGTTATGCAGCCAATTTGCATGCTGGGCTTTTGAAGCAGACACTGTTGGAGGTAAGGCAACAGCGAACCATGCTAAGTTGATCAGTGAGAAACTATAAATGCTGCTTTTTGGTTATGAAGGTATTTGTGCATGTTTTACATTAGGCATTACAATTTCAATTAAATAAAAGATATTTGTTCTCTACTCACAACACTTCATTCCTGGCATGGGGTATCTTCTGCATCAAATCTGAATGTTTTCCGTGTGTCTAAAGAAAATATTGAAATAATTTGTTATTAAAAATCAGCACAAATGATGCATTTGTATTTATTTATAGTACACCTTTGTTTATAGAAAAGCACAGAATATATATAATATAATTACAGTTGCTGAAGTAAAATGGCTTTACTTTTAAAGTTGGGAGCATGCACTGATGAAAGTGTGTTGCCACACCCACCACTAAAGACAGTGGATTTAACGATAAAAAGCAACTGGCTGACAAACTGTATAAAAATTATCAGCCAGTGATGTCAGTAGATTATTAGCAGCGTACATGGTAGATGATTGACATGCACCTCTCCCACATTCTAATACTTCTGGTGCCACTAATAAACATAATGAATTTTATT
The DNA here is from genome assembly GCF_900747795.2 of Erpetoichthys calabaricus. Lineage (NCBI taxonomy): Eukaryota > Metazoa > Chordata > Cladistia > Polypteriformes > Polypteridae > Erpetoichthys > Erpetoichthys calabaricus. Next base: position 253,062,378 of record NC_041396.2, on the reverse strand, counting down.
TTTCATTTTAGAATACAGTAATCCCTCCTCCATCGCGGGGGTTGCGTTCCAGAGCCACCCGCGAAATAAGAAAATCCGCGAAGTAGAAACCATATGTTTATATGGTTATTTTTATATTGTCATGCTTGGGTCACAGATTTGCGCAGAAACACAGGAGGTTGTAGAGAGACAGGAACGTTATTCAAACACTGCAAACAAACATTTGTCTCTTTTTCAAAAGTTTAAACTGTGCTCCATGACAAGACAGAGATGACAGTTCCATCTCACAATTAAAAGAATGCAAACATATCTTCCTCTTCAAAGGAGTGCCTGTCAGGAGCACAGAATGTCACATAGATAGAGAAAAGCAAACAAATCAATAGGGTTGTTTGCTTTTAAGTATGCGAAGCACCGCGGCACAAAGCTGTTGAAGGCGGCAGCTCACACCCCCTCCGTCAAGAGCAGACAAAGAGAGAGAGAGACAGAGTTTGTTTTTCAATCAAAAATCAATACGTGCCCTTCGAGCTTTTAAGTATGCGAAGCACTGTGCAGCATGTCGTTTCAGGAAGCAGCTGCACAAAAGATAGCTACGTGAAGATAATCTTTCAGCATTTTTAGACGAGTGTCCGTATCGTCTAGGTGTGCGAACAGCCCCTCTGCTCACACCCCCTACGTCAGGATCACAGATAGTCAGCGCAAGAGAGAGAGAAAAGTAAGTTGGGTAGCTTCTCAGCCATCTGCCAATAGCGTCCCTTGTATGAAATCAACTGGGCAAATCAACTGAGGAAGCATGTACCAGAAATTAAAAGACCCATTGTCCGCAGAAATCTGCGAACCAGCAAAAAATCCGCGATATATATTTAAATATGCTTACATATAAAATCCGCGATGGAGTGAAGCCGCGAAAGGCGAAGCGCGATATAGCGAGGGATCACTGTATAGGAATTTGTCATTTTCAACCCCCCCCCCCCAAATTATTTTAGTTTTACCACCTCCAAAGATAGTTTGGATATTAGTGACAAAGTTGTTTTGAACAAACAGGAAATATCCCATGTTTAGGTGACATGTTGAATGTGAGTAGAGGAAAAGACATAGTGGTGTATGTATTGATGCTACATGAAAAAAGTAAAATGCATTGCTGAAAACAGTCCACTGTTTTGACCTCAAAAAGAATCTTTACAGCACAGAAAAAAATAATTTCAGCTATAGTATGAGGTTTGTCAATTTATTTCCATGTAGTGTCGCCTATGCTAGAAAGTGCTACTGCAATGATGGAGCTGTTGAAAGTGGCATATTGCGAGGATGCTATAAAAAAGACGAGTGTCTTTGAGTGAATATGCCATTTGCCAAAAAGGGACAAGAAGATGTGAATGATGATTCCAGAAGTGGATCATGCATCATGACAATGTCATAAGCCATAATGTGCTCAGTATTTTCTAGCCGCAGATCACTTACCAAATTGGGCCTTCGACACTATTCATCCGCCTTAGCCCCTTGTGATTTCTGGTGCTTCCCAAAAATAAAAACTGGCATGAAAGGATTAAGATTTCCAGATATATCTGATATCGAGCATAACAAAGGAACTTAAGGGTATTCCAGAAACAGAGTTCCAGGTATATTCCCAGAAATGCTAACACCATCTAACCAAATGCATAGCTGCAAAAGGCGATTACTTTGAAAGTGACAGTAGTAACTGTTAGTACACACTAGTGCTGGGCGGTATACCGGTTCATACCGAAAACCGTTTTTTATTTTTTTTATGATATGGATTTTTCTTATACCGCAACACCGGTTTAAATTGCCTAAACGACGTTCGGAACGTGGCAAAGCGGGAAACTGTTCAAGTGGGAACCTTTATCACTGCTACACCGCTAAACACAGATTTGTTGCACATGGGCTCTTTTTTCACTGCTACACCACCAAATAGAGGGCGGTAGCATAGGTATGCCGCGTGGTGAAAATGGACAGAGAGCATTCCGAAACTGAAGCTGACGATAAAGTTAAACATAATGACACAGAAGAAGTTTTGCCGAAAAAAAGGAATCACGTCCGTCGCCTGGAGATACTTTGGTTTTAAAAGGTCAGATGTGTAAATACTGTTTCTATACTACTCGATAACACTGCAAGCCAAGTTGTACTTGTTTTTGTACTTGCTAGTGTATGTTTTGTTTGTATTGATCCTGCGATGTGCTGGCGACTCGTTCAGAGATAGGCGCAACTCTGAATGGATGGCATAATTAAACATGTATAACGAAGATATTTTTAAAGTTCTGAACACTCCGTCGGCTAAGTTAATAACTAGTTTTAATTTCACAAAGATGTTTATCTGTGTGGTGATTGCTGCAGGCGCCTGCTGTTAGTGTGGAGGAAGTCAGTTTAAGAAGCGTAGTGATTAACGACTGGGTCGGGGAACACTTAACACAAAGTATTTGATGTGCTGCATTAACTTGTGACGGGGTTTGAGAAAATCTAGTAAATTAAACATTGATTTTAGGATGAAGTTTAGTTTACAACATTCTACTTTAATTATAAAATAAACTATGAGAATAAAGTGGAAATGTCGACTTTAATCTTGACATAGTCAACATGTCGAATTTATTCTCGACATATAGTTTGTTTTTTTCTTCCGTGTCCATATTTTTTTTTCTTCACAGTGGCCCTAATGCGCTTCCATAGGGCTATACCACAAACAGCATTATAAATGCAAGTTGCAGTTTTTACTATTTATGTATATAGCTTAGCTTGAAGCAAGGTCCATATTAATGCAGTTTGCCTAAATGATGGTACAGTTGGTAAGATGTCATCACCAAGTTGCACTTGTTTTATTTTATTTTAATTTGGTGAATACTGTGTAATGCACCTGGGCTTGAAGCCTTGAAGTAATGGTGCAGCTATCAGTAATACTATTATGCATTTTATTGTTGTCTGCGGTGGGTTGGCACCCTGCCCAGGATTGGTTCCCTGCCTTGTGCCCTGTGTTGGCTGGGATTGGCTCCAGCAGACCCCCGTGACCCTGTGTTCGGATTCAGCGGGTTGGAAAATGGATGGATGGATGGATTTTATTGTTGTTATTTATTAGTTTAAATATTATGCAGTTTAATGATGGTAAAATTGTTTAAAAAGTCACTTAAACGTGTCAGTGGACAGAGATTGTTAACATTAACAGAAAGTGTAGTTGTACAATTCTCATAACAGTCTAATAGGTTATTCTTAGCCAGTCTACTGCAGTAATTGCAGTGGAAAATGTGGTTAACATCCACTCATGCATGGGGAAAAAAATACCGTCTAATACCGTGAAACCGGCAGAATTTAGAAAAATACCGTGATATAGAATTTTGGTCATACCGCCCACCTCTAGTACACACACATTTTTTCTACAGGTTTATTTCAAGAATCCATCTGCCATACCTCAGAAGTTAATTAGCAGCCCAAAACTAGTCAAACTGGGAAAATCCAGTGAGTCAGAATGGTCATTAAGATGGCTATTAGGGGATAGACATATAGTTCAAAGGTTCAGTTGCTTTTAGTGCTTCTCTTCTTTTTATGGTCATTCTAATTGTGTTACTATGTTCCATTCTACCTGGAGATATCACCTTCAGAATAGTCAGTTAATAAGTAATTGATAAGCTATTAAAATTCAAAAAAGTTGTTTTTCCCAGTTATCAGATTTGTTCAATGCATTCTTTAAAGTTTAAAAAAGTGCTCAAGATATTAAATTTACTAGTTAGCCACATATATTATAAAGGTCCTTCCCATAGTAGTACCATACAAATCTTTACAGATGTAATAAAGCATTTGCTATAAAGCCTTTTTTATTGTCTTTGCATGTCTGTTGTATCTTTTGATTTGGATAAGGTTTGTGACAGAGTACCACATAGAGAGGTCTGGAGGTGCAAGAGAGAGAAAAGAGTGCTAGAGAAGTATGTGAGGATTGTCCAAGATATGTATGAAGGAGTGAGGATTCAGTTTAAAAGCAGTATTGGGGTAACAGACAAGATATCAGTTAGAGTAGGTCTACTACTCTAAATGTGGTCCATTCAGTCTCAGCTTTTAAATCCAGACTGAAGACTTACTACTCCAGATTAACATACCCTGACTAGAGCTGCTGATTAGCTGTGCATACTGCACCTCTGTTGTGAGTTATTTGTACTAAAATATAAGTAATATATTTTCAAACTGTTACTAACCCTACCCTATTCTTTTTCTCTTCTCAGTATCCTCATGTGGTGCTTGAAATATCTACCTTATTGCTGCATCTCGGCACTAATGATATTTATTTACAGCAATCTGAGGTACAAATGAGGAACTTCATCTCTCTATGCACCAAAGCTTAAAGAAAATGTCAGAATTTAGTTGTATCTGGCCCCTTACCAGATTATACGGACGGGATGTGATTTATAGCAGATTACATTCCCTTCACTGTTGGCTAGAAACCTGGTGTGCAAATAAAAGCATAGTGTTTGTGAACAATTGGGATGATTTTTGGGAAAGGCTTGGATTTTTCAAAAGAGATAGTCTTCATCCTAAATGGAGGGGATCTTATGTATTATCCCAAATAATGGCAGCAAAACTGCCTGGCTGACTGATTAAAGCACCATCCAGCCTGCAGTCATGCGATCTTAAATCACAGGCTGTTGTTTATCCCACCTTTTACTATCCTGAAGCTGTTACCCATACTCCCTGTTGTGGGGCATCCAGTAAATTTAGTCTTGATGCAAACCTTAAATTACTTCATCCATCCATCCATCCATTATCCAACCCGTTTTATCCTAACTACAGGGTCACGGGGGTCTGCTGGAGCCAATCCCAGCCAACACAGGGCGCAAGGCAGTAAACAAACCCTGGGCAGGGCGCCAGCCCACTGCAGGGCTTAAATTACTTGATAACCAAAAAATAAGGTGTATAATTAGACCAAGAGATAAAACCAGACCCTCCACCAGGGGCATCTGTAATAGAAATTTACTTCAAATAAAAACTAAAAATATATCACCAGTTCAGAAAGAAGCATGCAGTCTTAAATGCTGCTTATTGAACATTTGCTCTCTTGGCAGTAAAGCATTTTTGGTAAATGATATTATATTAAGTACAAAATCTGATCCGTGTCTTCTCACTGAAACCTGGCTTAGTAAATGTGACACTGTTCCCCTAGCTGAGGCGTCACCAGACGGATACTCGTTCCTTCATAAATCTAGAAATTCTGGTCGAGGAGGAGGCCTTGGAATAATTCATTGTAACAAAATGCAAATTACTTCTAAAAGTTTAGGCGACTTTACATCCTTTGAGGCATTCATTTTAAATATTAAAACAGATTCCAACATAATTATTGTGCTAGTCTACAGACCACCAGGGCCATATTCATTGTTCATGACTGAATTTAGCAACCTTTTATCTGATTTGGCTATAAATTATGATCACGTAGTATTGATGGGGAATTTTAATGTACATATTGATGTGGAAACTGACACTTTTAGAAAATGTTTTACTTATTTGTTAAATTCAGTAGGATTTTGTCAGATTGTCAAAAGTCCAACTCATAATCATAATCACACATTAGATTTAATTATAACTTACAAAGTTGAAATTCTAAATTTAATTATTACTCCATTAAATGAAGTTATTTCCGATCACTACTTAATTACATTTGATTTAGTTCTGCCCTTGCCAACATACTCACAGATTAAAACAAAGACAGTGCGACATCTAGATTGTAATTCTGCTTCAAAATTTATAGATACTTTGAGTAAGTCGAGTGTAATTGTGGAAAACCATTTAGATCATTTAACATCAAATGTAAACATGGAAAACAATTTAGATCAGCTAAGTGTGACCTTGAGAGATGCTCTAGACGCAATGGCTCCCCTTAAAACAAAAGTGATCAAAGCACATAGAAACCCTCCCTGGTTTAATGAAAACACTCGAGCTCTTAAATTAAAGTGTCGAAAACTGGAGCGCAGATGGAGAACAACAAAGCTACATCTCTTTCAAATTGCATGGACAGAGAGTGTTAAAAAATAAAAAAAGCTCTCTTTAAAGCTTGCTCAGAATACTATTCTACAATAATAGATAGCAATAATAAAAATCCTTGGGTACTGTTTAGAACAGTGGCTAAATTAACAAATGGGAATTTAGATCTACAGTGCAAAATACCAACAGATATTAGCAGTACAGACTTTATGAACTTCTTCAATGAGAAAATTAAAAATATAAGATCCCAGATCTCAGCATCACAGTACAAACCGCATACTAGCTTAGCAGACCCTGTCTCACATTACATTCAGCACTTTAGTAATTTTAATCCTATAACTGAGCAGGAAGTCTTAACTTTAATTTCTAAAATGAAACCCACTACTTGTTCCCTAGATCCAGCGACAACAAAACTAGTAAAAAGTGCAATGGATGTTCTTGCAGCATCTATTCTAAACATTATCAATAGTTCATTATTGCATGGCACAGTACCTGATGCACTAAAAGTGTCAGTCATTAAACCATTACTTAAAAAGTCAGACCTAGACCCATACACACTTAATAATTACAGACCTATTTCAACTTTACTCTTTCTCTCTAAAATACTAGAAAAAGTAGTCGCCAATCAGCTTCAGTCACACCTTATGCATTACAATTTATTTGAGAAATTCCAGTCTGGTTTCCACACTGGTCATAGTACAGAAACGGCACTAACGTGGGTTGTAAACGACATTTTGATATCCTCTGATAAAGGAAACTCCACTGTAATTATATTGTTAGAGTTAAGCACAGCATTTGACACCATTGACCAGTCTATTTTACTGCACAGGCTAGAAAATGATGTTGGGATTACAGGCACTGTGCTCGCCTGGTTTAGTTATTATTTATCAAATCGATTCCAATATGTACAGAAATGTGCTGACAGTACTCCATCATTATACACAGAACTGAAATATGGTGTCCCGCAGGTCACTACTGGGACTTTTACTGTTTTCACTTTACATACTTCCACTGGATCTATCATTAAGAAACATAACGTTAATTTTCACTCATATGCAGATGAGTGTACATTCTCTTACGTCTATATGAAATAAATGCTTTAAACATTGGCTTTCCTAATCTGAGTAGCATAGTGCTCCTGTGGTTAGTGTTGCAGCCTAATAGCTTCAGAGTCCTGGGCTCAAATCTTAATTCCAGTTGCTGTCAGTGTAGAGGATTGTCTTGAGTCTTAATTTTTTCTTCAGGAACTCTGGTTTTCATCATATATCAGAAAAAAGAAGCATGTGGATTCTAAACCAGGCCAATTCAAGTGTGGGTATGTGCATGTTTGCACGCGAGCGCGGCAATAGACTAGCTAGTGATGCTGCTAGCATAGGCTCTGCCCTCCTGTGAGGTTGCATTTGATTTTTTTTTTAGGTTTAAGAAAGTTATGTTCAAGAGGATAATTTAAAAGTACTTCCTGTATACTTGGCAATAACCATTTATTGCATGAACTAAATTTATTTATGCCTACAGCATTAACAAAACGTGCATTCCACATTTCTAGCTTTTGTCACAATTATTTTTCTATGGGTAAATTCAATAGAGTGATGCTGGTATGTTAATAAGAACAAATAAACAAACACATAAATAATACAGATTACCTTTTTCTGTACAGTACTTGTGGTACTGGAAAAAGTTCAGTGGTGTCACTGTAAAGCAGGAACTCTGTGAGTGACAGAAAACTGGATAATTCAGTATGAAAAATGCAAACCAATGAGATCTAGTAAACACAGTTTAGAGCAAGAGTGGTCACTTGTTCACCCAAAAATTAAAGTTATAGACATGTCAAGCAGAAAAACATTCTCATAACTGAATTTCACAGAAAATACAGTATAATATTGTTATTTGACAAGATAATAAATACTGATAGATTTGTATCTAAACACTGTACTGTAAAACTGAGGTCACTAAAAAGTACATTTTAATTTCAGGTCTGCCTTACTATGGCAGGCACTTGTACAATTTAACCATGTCCACTAGACAGTTGAGAATGGCTGATAAGATCAAGTGTTGCTGTAATGGCAAAGTCAATCAGAAAAATTACACTATGAGTTCATTAAAACAGAAATAAAATTTTAGGCCAAGATAATTTTCTCAGGTGTATAAAAAAGAAAGTGGTCATCCATAGTAAGTGCATTGAAGTCCATCCATCCATTTTCCTGAACCGCTTATCAATGGCAGGGTCATGAGATAGCTGGAGTCTATCCCAGCATTCATTGGGTTTAAGTCAGAAACCACAATTCTAAAACATATAATAAAGGGATCTCAGCAAAATAATTGCAACCCCTTCCTTGATGATGTCTACACAGGCAAACTCTCTTTTTTATTTTTTTGTATTTTAGATACATAAAAGAATGCCCAGCAAGACATGGATGGGTTTTTGGTTGCAGAGTCCCAGAAGTTTTATCTCCATTGTATTTTTTTTTCCAACTGACCATCTGACCCTTAATATAATACTTTATTTGATTATTGCTTTTTCACTTACTAGGGGGTTCTGCCCCCTGCCTGCTTCGCTTGCCCACCCCTGGGTTTGGTTAACCGGATATACAATTTTAAGAGATTGTTATTTTCATGGGAATTGTTACATATGAATTATTTGCACTTTTACTTTAAAACTTTAGTAAAAACAATATTTGGAATTAATTTTTCTTCAAGATCGCATTGAATTTTGATTCTGTGTTTGGACTTACATCATAACAACGCAATGTTTAACTGCCTGTGAATGAATATCGTATCTTTCTCTCTAATAAATAGTACAACTTTTTTGAACGTTTGTTCATGCTCTTTCTCCTTCACTTTGTTGTTGACATGTCATCTAGAACTTATAAAATTATTGTCCTGATAAAACTTATAAGAGCTGAGAGCGCAGGAAGTGTGTCTGACAAAAGCATTCACACGACTGAGGTTAGATGACCGTGGTCTTATTTGAAAATAGTTGTAATTAGGGAGTTACTTGAAAGAATCTCATGTTAAAAGTCTTCGTCTCACAGGACTTCATACCACGCCAATGGTTTAGAATCTTTTAATTCTCGCTGACAACATGAATTAGATGATCTACAAGTCTCTGACTTAAAGTTTAAATCCGAACAATATATTCGATCTCTTTTCGCTGTTCTGTTATTTCACCAAGTAAAAATTTCTGTTTGTTTGCGCCAATGTGATCTTTCCTATCCTTTTTTTTAGACTTTCAAATTTTCGTACTTCCATTATCTCTAACCTGCTCTGCATGTGTACCGCACCAACATTTTTGAATTCTTTATGATGTTCTACTTTGTCATCTACTCTTCATCCTTTATTTCCGGCCCCGGGCATGGACTCGTCTCGTGGGATGTACAAGTGCCTCTCCGAGAAAATCACGTCTTGTCTCCTTACAAGATTTTTTTTTATAATAGAGAGACTACTATTTGTGGAGAACACACACTACCATTTGAAAAGCACCTTGAATTATACTAAGTATTGGTAGGTGCTATATAAATAAAGGTATTTGTTGTTGTTCTCAAAGAAAAATAATTGTATTCAGGCTGGAATTAAACTTTAGCATACACTACCAGTCAAAAGTTTGGACACACTCAAAAATGTTCATTTTTTTTTTATTGAAATTGATTCCTTTTTTATCAAGATACCATTAAATTCATTTAAAAATAAAGCCAAGACATTACTAGTGTTGCTAATGGCTATTACTGCCAGAAATGACTTCTTCTTTAAATACACGCCAAATACCAGTGTCATCTGAAACAGTGAAAAGATGACTCTGGGATGCTGGCCTAAGAGGCAGAGTTTCAAAGAAAAGGTCATATCTGAAACTGACAGATAAAAAGAAAAGATTGAATGAGGAAAAGAACACAGGCATTAGATGAAAGATGATAGGAAAATAATATTATGGTCAGCATCATGGAGTAATCCTTTTGATGTTGCAGGCAACACTAGTATTTGGCACATATTTAAGGAATAAGCCAACTGAGCACCTGTAAGGTGTTTGTTCCTCAAACTACAGACTCTGCTTTACTTGTCCTCGTATTCATCTGGGCCTTACCCCTTTTTTACTATTCTGATTAGATCCAGTTTGCTTTCTTCTCTCAATAAAGTAACAGACACCTTGTATGAAATCTTCAGTTTCTTGGCAATCGGTCACATGAAATAACCTTCATTCTGCAAAAAAACAATAGACAGACATGTCCCTTGAGAAAGCTGTTTCTTTTTGTTCATTTTTGAACCCAGAACTGAACTTTAGAAATGGCAGTACCTTGCAACCCAGGTGAACAGAATAACAGGATTCAGCTTCTAATACAATTAGAAAGGATTCTCTAATAGCCAATTACCATCTAAAATGACCAATTAAGGATAAGTTAAGTGAGTTGACCATTAGGACACTGAAGGAATGCCTCTGCTGTAAACAGGGCTTTGCAATCACATACTGTATTAATAATATATTAACAATAGGTCATTTAAAGCAGTAATTGCCATTAACAACATTAGTAATGTAAAAAGGATATCAATTTCTATAAAAAACTAAATTTCTGGGTGTCTAAAGTTTTGACTAGCAGTCCCCTGTGAAATATACTGCAATATACCACAAATTATGTGGACAGATCTTTCAATACAATGTAACATATACTGTATGTATTTCAAAAATATTTTTGTAAGATTGTATTTGAAATATAAAGAATCATACAGTTCCCCTAAAATACTGTAACAAGCACATTTCCAAATATACTGTGTATAAGACAGGCAATAAACTTTGCATCCAGGTCCTTGGTAGATATTTCATGGCCTATGTTTTTACCTTGAAAACCCTAAATGCAATCTTCCCAATGATTCTAATTTATTTTTACCTCCTGTAACTGACTAATAGTTGTTCAAGTCAGTTGCCCCACCACAGTTATGCTAGGCAGAATGACCACTGGGGGCTGGTGGTCTTTTTGCCTTGTTTTTGTCTACAGCTTATCTGGAGTTTTTTTTTTTTTTTCTCTCTCTTCCATGTCCATCTGACCTTATCATTGTACGCATCTCTAGAGACTTAAAAAAATTATTCTGTACATAAAGACTCTACTTCTCCATTAACTTCATATCTATCTTATGTGTGTATTATTATTTTTGTATGTAATTTATTAATTATTATTCTTATCTAATTCTATTTTTAATTTGTGTTTGAAGGAATTTCTTTGACATCTTGTAAAGCACTTTGAGTTCATCCTGTGTATTACCTTGTACTATAATGAGAAGTCAACCAAAATGCCACCTTTTACTGCCTAACTGAACATATTACCATAAGCAAGCTTTCAAGGCAGCTCAGGGCGCTTCTTCAGGCAGGTTGTAACACAGTACAACACACACACGTTGTACTATACAAATAAATATTGCTGTTGCTGTATTTGGTTAATAAGTTTATAATTTGTGCTGTGTTTCTATGTGATTTGGTGTAGAACACATCTCAATATCAGAAGGACCTTGGAGATACCTACTGGCTATTTTCAATCTCAGGTTAATATATATTTTAAAAGTATTTAAAAAAATAGATTGTGAAATACACTCTGAAATATATTGTGCAGTAGACTTGATAGTATATTTAAAAATATATTATAAATTTTCTAAAATATATCTTTCATCATTCCTATTATTTAAAAATATAATATGCAATATATTTTTATATTTTGGAAATTACAGTACAAAAACGGCAATAACGCGTATTTTACAATACATTTCAGTACTGTATACTACAAGAATTGTGTAATATATTTACTCTTTAGGTATTTCATAACATTTTTTAAAATTATAATAATCTAACATTTTTTTTAAAATATATTTTAGATTATGTCATTTTTGTAAGGGGTGTAAGCCTGCAAAATATGGGTTAATTATTTTTATTTCAGTTTTTCTTTGTTTTGTTTAATCATTTATATAAGCATTCAATTACTTATACTGTATATTACTCTTTCTATTTCACTTCTACATCATGTTTTCCTAAGATGTAATTTGTAAATGATTATAAAAAGATAATCTTCAGGTGTCAACGCAGTACCAGTTCGCAACAGGGTGCAGACGTTCATTTCGTCCGACAGCGTGGACCTTATTATACCGCAGTTTCCCATTTCGTGAACGTGCCTGTCAAGCATTGTGTCGCCGATACTTTGTTCCTTTTTCTTAAATCTTCACAAGGGAGCGGCCCTGTGCCAAGAATAGACTCTCACGCAACTTTGTATTCTCCTTCACTTCTCTTCCCTCCCTCCTACCGTTCAAGCAGCCGTACCCAATTGCTCCCTCCCCGCCTCCTTCCAAACTCCCATGATCCTCGCTGTCGAATGATGTCATTATTTTTTAACCCGAGAAAAGGGGTGGAGATTTAAGTAATTTCAACAGCTGCACCCCGCCCCTCCCCTTCGGACCCCTGCGGTAGCGAAAAAGGCAGGAGGGCGGGAAGGCGTGAGCGTGGAAAGAAGACGGGGAGGTTCCAAGGAGCGCGAGAGTCGTGTGTGCCTGGTTTCTGTGGTACTCTGTCACCCCAAGAGACTGCACCAGCGGGAGACATTGAAGTGTGAGCTGCCGTAGGATCCCAAGGAGTACAGGTAAAACAAGTCTTGGTCTTGGATGGGATAGTGTCTTGTGGGAAAGGACCTTGACGACGCCCCAAGCCGGACAAGTTTCCGTGTACTTTCGGGTCGTTTGACTCGTCATGGTGTACGGCGCGGAGTCGAGCAAAGTTCGCAAATAGGGAGCGTCACAGAGGTGTAGTTGTGCCGCCCAGGCTCGCATGGATTTGGAAGGAGTAGTGTCGGCTCATTTCTGATCCTTCTCCACTCGCCTGTTTCTCTTGTGTTTTGCTAGCGGGGTGTCGAATGACTTGAAAGGTTGGTTTATCGCGATTAATGTAATAGCTGTCCGCGCCCCTTTCCTTGTCCTTTCTAGGTTCCTCTTACTATGTTTCTTTTTTGACCGGTTGATTCACAAGGTTGTCCACCATCTGCGCTGGCTAGATAAAAAAAAAAAAAACACGCGTAGTGCTTCTACTGATAAGAATATATCCGCTTTTTATAGTAAAAAAAGTTTTGTCAGCTGTATTTTATTTTGAGCACTGTGTAATCCATTTCAAAACCGAGTAAAGGCTAGCGATGGTACGTTGCCAACCACCCCCGCCCCACACCGCCACCGCATATACATAGTTGGTCATTTAGTTACCCAGTGTGTTTCAGAACTCTCCAGTACGCTCATGAGCTTGAATACCAGAAGGACGGGGTCACTTATCTCATTAAGAAGATTTTCTTTGTAGATCATCCATCCATTTCCTTAAACCGCTTAATCCTGTTATAGACCACAGATTAATTTTTCTTCTGGGTCGTATTTTATTTTAAATCGAACATCGGTGATATTTATTTGAGAACTTTTACTGGGACTGCGGAATAATTACATCTGCTGTGTAAACCCTTATCCAGTTTTTGAAGCCGGGGCATCCTGCCAGGCAGAGGAGAAAGGAAAGGAACTGAACCTAGACATGGCCCCCGTTTATCCTAGACATAGTTCTTGGTTACACTAATAAATCTGGGTTAAAGTGGACGATTGCAAGCGGTTATTATATACCAATGACCAAGCAACATTGGTTATGTATAACAGTACTAGTAATTTAATATGGGAATATTGATTCATTAATACAAAGTATGATCAAGTTGTAGTTACTGTTTTGTTCATTTTTAATTTGCTTTGCCTGTGCATGTTACAATGACAACAAACCTAATTGGTCCGCTAAGATCTCCAGATCTTTTTTGAATTTCAAGTCTCCCTAAAACAATCTGAGGTAGAAAATCTTTTAAGAGTGTCCTTAGCCTGTTGCAGGTCACTTGCTACTCTGTTTTGCTCCGTCCTCTTCCCATGGCAGGTACTCTGAGCATTCTCTGGACTCTCCAGTGATCTCATCAGACTTTCCTGTTTATGGTAAAGCAGTAACTCTACTTCATAGTCCTCTCATATTGTCAAACCCCCTTTCCCTCCTCACAAAATCTTAAAGATTTAGGCCAGCAGCCCAGTATTACACTCTCATTTTCATATTTTCTATATCTGGTTTTTCATCTGTGTAAAATTTGTAGCAGTGGAAAAGTAGATTGACCTGTAGGCAGAAGGATTTGTCAAAGGGCTTAAACTTCTGCTTCACCATCCAGCAATAACTTTTTTTTTTTTTTTAAAGTCATAGTGTTCAGTTACTTGTAAAGAGAAAACGGAACTAGAGAATGGAAGCTTTCTTATTCTGTCCTTGAGAAAATCTTTCACCAAGCGCTTCAGTTGGATGATTGTAATTAAAAAGCGATGTAACATGCCCAAACACAGACTGCCATGTATTATCTATATTGACCTAGGCAGATGCTTTTAATAAGTTTATATTAATTAAATGGGATAATTACAATATATTAGAATAGCTAGAAAGGTAAATAAACAAAATTCCAGTCTGTACTAAGAACTTTCAAAGTTGTGTTTAACAGTCTGCTCCAGCTACAATATTAAAAAGATACAATAATGTGCAATAAAAATTCATTTTTCCTTTTTTCTGTACCCATTTTGTTCAGTTTATGGTATCTGGGGCTGAAAAATATCCCCACATCAACAGAGAAAATTATGAGGAAAAACGGTCCTAGATGGGGCATTGTAGGGCACTTTTTGTTAAACAAGGACAGTTTATACTTGCCAGTTACCTTAAAGTGCATGACTTTTGGATGAAGAAGTGGTGGATAAAGGCTTGTGCAGAATGGGGACAATACATAAACTGTGTACAGATCATTACCCCGTGTTTAAAATTCAGTCACTTAACAGCTGTTAAACTGTTTCATTTTTTTTTCATTTTTGTTAAGGTTACTTTGAATTTCCTTCATTACAAATTTGAATTTTCACTGATTGTTAGTACTTGTCACCATGTTTATTTCTTACATTATGATCAGAAAGTGATGGTTCTGTGTTGCCATTATGATGCCTTAGCCCCTCAAGAAAGCTCTGCACAATGGTTAGTTAAAACTGCATAATATTTCTAGCATTTTATCTCTCTGTTCAAAACTTTACACTCTGTATTCTCATTTGAAAATCCTCACAGCCAACTCTGTACTGTTTTCCTGGGCTTGCTGTTGCCTCATTTATTGCACTGTACTTTTTCTGGTATTCTTCTTTCTACTCTCTTATGTCATTAAACCACATTCAGAGAGAACTGTTAGGTAAGAGCATAAAAAACATTAGGTTTAAAGACTTGTGTCAGGTGGACACTATCAGGAAGTGAGAAGGGCTACACAATTTTCGTTTTAAATAAACAAAATAAAGTGTTTCATTAAATTCAGAGGACCCCTTGCCACTGTATCTCTGAAAAGGATGGATGTGTAATGATAACATCCATCAATCTAGGGATGTGCCCATTGTAGCATGCATCAGGCTTGAGGCCGAAACAATCCCTAGACAGGGCTTCAGCTCATTGCAGGGTGAGTATAAGCACACACATACACTAGTCATTTTAGCATCAACAAATCCCCAAACTTGCATGTTTTTGGAAGGACTCCAGAGCACACTCTGGAAACCAGGAAAACATGCAAATACCAGGCCGGGAACACCAGGGACATGACTCCCTGCAAGGCAGCAGCGCGATCACTCTGCCACCATGCCACTCCTCAAGTGTAATTATTAACAGTATTCATTATTTAAATGAAGTTAATCATTTATCTGTAAAATGTAATATACATTTAATGCATTTCATCATGAAAGTGATATCAAGTGTACATCTAAGGATTCTAAATGTGCAGAGAGCTAGAATATCATAAATTGAATGTGTTCTGTGTGGCAATTGCTGGTTGTGGCTGCAGTCAGTACAGGAGGAAGCCTCAGAAGCACGTAGCAATTAACAACTGGGTCAGTTTTAAGACAACGTTTACTATGTTGTACTTTAATGACAAAATAAACTACAAGATTAAAGTGGAAATTTCGAGTTTAAAGCCAAAATTTCCACTTTAATCACAAAACAGACCTTTTCTCTGTGTCCCTTATTTGTTTTCGCTGCGGCTCCAGTACACTTCTGTACTTTCTGATGCTGCTGTGAAGGTTTTAAAAAAAAAAAAAAAAAAAGACGGCACAGCAGATGGTATATGAGACCTTTAAAATGTATCGTGTGATTACGATGGGGAATGTGTGATGCTTAAAAAGTACCACAAATAC
Organism: Erpetoichthys calabaricus; assembly: GCF_900747795.2. Taxonomy (NCBI): domain Eukaryota; kingdom Metazoa; phylum Chordata; class Cladistia; order Polypteriformes; family Polypteridae; genus Erpetoichthys; species Erpetoichthys calabaricus. Next base: position 253,046,223 of record NC_041396.2, on the reverse strand, counting down.
ATTTGTATTTCGGCATTTTGCTTCACCATGTCGAACCATTCATCAAACATCAAAGCACGCACATTGATCCTGTAGGATGTGCAAAGTGGCTCGTTGTCATGTTGATAGTAAACGGATACAGTACTCTGACGTCACATTCCAACTTGAATACACTGTGCCCCCCACTTTTTTGTTGGTACTGCCACTCACGCACACAACACGTTAATTTCTGAGGACATGCTCAGAGGACGCGTCAGATGAATGCTGGGAGTGTGTGGTAGCCAGTATCTATCTATCTAGCCATGATATGTGCATATAAGCATTCTGAGCATAAAGTATAAACCGGCCCTAATAAGAAGACTTAATGTTCTGTAATAATCATGACAAAATTTATAAGACAAATTTTAGCAAGCTATTAAGGTCTAATGATCACAATATAATAAGTTTTGTAATATTTTGTAAGAATATAAACTAAATTTTAGCAGTAATAATGTCAAGCAAATGCAACAAAGTCAAAATGAGTACTAAGGTATGTTTTACGAGGATATAATGTAGAACTCCTTACTAGGAGAATAAAGAGTTAAGAAGCAATAATTGCAAAAGAAAAAACAACTATACAACATGTAGCTTATACTTACTCACAGGTGGCACAGTGGTAGTGCTGCTGCTTTGCAGTAAGGAGATTGTGCGTTCGCTTCCCGGGTCCTCCCTGTGTGGCGAGCGCTTTGAGTAGTGAGAAAAGCGCTATATATATATGTAAAGAATTATTATTATTGCATGCATGAGAAGAATGGTTAAAAGTAAAAGTAGAGCTAAAATGTGTTTTCTTCAGAGTTCTGCTCTAACTGTAAGAGTTTATCTGTGGAGGTTCAGTGCTTTATTAGTAAATGAATGGTCAAAGAGGCAATGAAGTGACATTTTGTTTATTACAAATGTAACTGTAGACACAATATACTGTAAAGTAGTGCTGCTGTAATTTAAAAAAAATAAATTCCAATTCACACCTCTAAAGTCATTGGTGTTCATTCCAGTATGGCCTGCTTAGAATAGTTATTTTGAGACAATATTGTTGCAAACAACAGCATAGTAGTTTGTATGACATTTTATTTGTTGTTCTTTGAATTAAAATTAAGGCTAGAGATCCATTATTTTAGCACAGAGGAACACACAGATCATGTTAACAATAATAGGTAATTTTGCACGAAATAACTTTCCATTCCATGTTCAACTAGCTGTAAAATTCCAACAAGTCAAGATAAGACGGTCCCCAAAGTACTGTCTTACTTTGTAATTTCTTCAGCATAATCTTTATTCACCATGCGAGTCACTAGGTTCCAACAGAAACTTCAATCAACATGTCCTCATAACCTCAACTTGCTTAAATGAAAGATGTTCAACCCATATCCTTTCTCATAAGTCATAAAATACTGGTCCTGAAATAAGCCTATAAAGAACTAGAAAGTTTTTGGAACATCCTCTGTCTCACTAAATGTTTCTTATAATATGGAAACAATTACCTTTCTCTACACTATCTGCTTGTTGATGGTTAACAATACAATACACTACTACTCCCAAGTCCGTTTCATGAGGCGTACTTTCAGACTTTTCAAGTTTGAGCTTCACTTTGCATGTTTGACACTTTACTATTGTTTATATTAAATTTTTCTGCCTTTGTCAGCATTCTATAAAGGTACGTTGTAATAATCTGACTCTAGTCTGCTCCTCAAACTAGTTTAATGTCATCTGCATACTAAATCAACCTGTTAGCTACAGGGTATTTACAGAAAAAAAAAAAAAGTCTGAGAACTTACCTTTCAGGGTCAACATTTTTAACATCATTTAATTAAAAAAAAACAAACTTATTTGCACTATTGCAGTTTTTTTGTGTTTTACTTAGTTTTGTACTTATTTAAATAGTATGCTTTGAACTTTTAGTTCTTTCAGTTTGATCAATAGCCTTTTATACAGTACCTTATGAAAAGATTTTTTGAACATCCACATAAATATTGTTTCTAGCCCTTTGGTCAAATGCTTTTGTTGCTTCCTCATTGAATTCAAGAAAAGTAACTCTCCCCATATAAAACCATAATGGCTGTTCTCCAGTACTTTTGTATTGGTGGGATGTTTAGTCTTTGCTTTAATAATTACTTACATTAATTTCTTGGTGAAGCACCTTACTGATAGATGTGCTGGTTGGCCTGATCACCTTTTTTAAATAACAGGTTAAATTGCTAGCTTCCAGTAGGCACTGATTTCTGAAAGGTTTTGTATGCAGATCGGCCACAACATTAAAACCACCTGCATAATGTTGTGTAGGTCCCTTTCATACAACAAAAAAAGTTTTGACCTGTTGAGGCATAGAAGACACCTTCAGATGTTTTGTGGAGTCCATCTGACACCAAGTTTGCAACCGATCCTTTAATCTGCAAGGTGGGGCCTCCATTGATTGAACTTGTTTTTCCTGAACATACAACAGATGCTTGGTCTATTTGAGATGTGGGGAAGTTAGAGGGCAAGTCAACACCTTGAACTATTAGTCATTTTCCTCAAATCATTTCTGAACAATTTTTACAGTGTGACATCATGCTGAAATAGGCCACTGCCATCAGGAAATACCATTGCCACAAAAGAGTGTACATGGTCTGCAATAATTTTTAGGTAGGTGATGCATATCAAAGTAACATCCGCGTGAATGTCAGGAGCCACGGTTTCCCAGCAAAACATTCCCCAGAAAATCACACTGCTGGTACTGGTTGCTTTCTTCCAATATTGCATCCTATTGCCGTCTCTTCCCCAGGTAAACAATGTGCTTGTAACTGGCTGTTCTCCTGATCTGAAACAAAATATGATTCATCAAACCAGGTAACCACCTTCCATTACTCTATGGTCCAGTTCTGACTCTCAAGTGACCACTGTAGATGTTTTTGGCAGTAGACAGGGGTTGGCGTGGGCTCTCTGTTCTGTGGCTACGCAGAAAGCTGCAAAGCCCTGTGAGCTCTGATACCTGTCTGTCATGCTCAAGATTTTTTTTTCCTTTTTCCTCCTCTACTGCGGAATCTTACCAGACCTTTAAAACTGACTCTTAACTTTTGCTGTAAAATATTCCGCCCCTTGACAGGTGCCTTTGTAAATAGATAATGAATGTTATTCACGTCATCTGTCCATGGTTTTAACATTGTGGCTAATTGGTATATATTGATGGTAATTATTGTAATTTGAGTTAGATTCTTTATAGTACAAAGAATATTCATATTAAATGACAATTTTGGCTCTAGCAGACCCCCGTGACCCTGTGTTAGGGTATAGCGGGTTGGAAAATGACTGACTGACTGTTTCCATTCATTTTCTTAACCCTCCTATCCAAGGCAGGGTCACAGTTTAACTGGAGCCTATCCAAGTAGTAATACTTGTACAGTGTACTGGCCCATAATAGGTTGAACACATGTACACATTCTAAGTTCAATTAGTGGTAAAACAGCAATGAGAATAAGAGTCCATAGTAATGCAACATGTTAACAATTCTATTTACAGATCATAAACTTGGATATAGTAAATGAAAGTGTTACTTGATAAAATATTAGCAATGCTGCCTATAAAGAATAATGATGTTGTCATTATTTTTTGGGTAGACTGCAGCAAAATAAGAAGTAAAGGTTCAAATATCTGCAATGTCATGCTGACCTGATTATTAGACAACATGCATGGATTTCTAATCCCTGTAACACTGCATAAACCATTTCACTTCACTAAATATAGCACTGCACCTCCCCAGAAATGTTAAAGTGGGATAATCACATGTAAAGTGCGGTGGTGCAATAACATCTGTAAATTTGGCAGCTATCATTTGTAAGCTAGCAAAGATAAGGAAACAACTTATCACTGGATACTCTGCGGGAAAGAAAACAAACTTTTGTATACCACGCCTACATTCATTTTTGCTGAGCTAAGTTATAGACCATGAAGCTTGATTCTCACCCACCTCTCTTTTGGTCATGGTCAGCTTATCTAAGACCAGACCAGCAGGTTCAGGTATCTGAGAGCAGCCCTTTGCATCCAAATATGTTTAGCTTATATTGGTTAGGGGGGAGATGGTGGGAGTAACGTAAATGTGTACCTTTGCAGGATGACATTTGTTTTCCTATCCTCTACTACTTGTGATCTCTTATCAGAAAAATGTTTATTGCATCAGAATACCTAACTGATCCTGTAAAAAGAAATGACCAAGTAAAATGAATACATAGATTTAATTATGAAATTCTTTGAAAAGGAGAAGATTGACTAAAAAAAGCAGTGTGATACCTTATTTTTATATCCAACAAGCTTACTTGTCCATGGTTTGGATGAAGTTTTATAACTCTAATTGCCCAAATCATAGTTCCATATATGTTAGCCATGTCTATTCCTTCCAAATGAGTAATATCGCTATCTTTACGTTTTTTGACGGCCTGTTTTTTTGCTAACCGCACATAATTATTTCTCAACAGAAGAAGCCATGAAGCCAATTTAATTTTTTTTTTTTTTTTTTTTTTTATGCTCTTAGAACTCATGTCATGCAGGGGAATAGTAGTAAAAGTCAGTATTGGCAATTGAAATGGAGCCCTTCAAAGTTGTTTTACATGGGCCCTAAAAATGATTTTATTTTTTTTTTTTGGTTAATTCAGTTTTTCACCTGTATGCTCCATTATAGTAAAGTCACTAACCAACAGTACTTGCCGATGTAACGTTTAGATGCAAGTGCAATAAATCAAGCCACCATTGATTTGTGGAGTTGGAAACAAGATAAAAATGACACCATAAAAGTAATATTACTGTGAAACAGCTTCTGCAGATTCATGTAAAATATATAGGTAGCAAAATATTTCAGGTTGAGGAAAAAAGGTGGGGATTGACAGTGTGCCTGCTTCAGTAGTGATGTTTTAGAATTCTTCATTCAGTAGACAACGTTGGTAACGACCTGGAATACCTTATTTGACTAGTTGTCTATTTTGTGTTAGCAGGTTTGGCTGGTCATAGTGTCACTGAAGAAATGCATGAAATTTTACCAATACACTGAATGGCTGGAAAGCCACCAGAAGAGGTTTACAAACAAGGCCAACACTTTCTTCCAGTAAAGACAAATACTACAGTGGGTACGGAAAGTATTCAGACCTCCTTCAATTTTTCACTCTGTCATATTGCAGCCATTTGCTAAAATAATTTAAATTAATTTTCCCTCATTAATGTACACACAGCACCCCATATTGACAGACAAAAAAAATAATTTTTGAAATTGTTGCAGATTTATTAAAAAAGAAAAACTGAAATATCACATGGTCCTAAGTATTCAGACCCTTTGCTCAGTATTTAGTAGAAACACCCTTTTGAGCTAATACAGCCATGCATCTTCTTGGGAAAGATGCAACAAGTTTTTCACACCTGGATTTGGGGATCCTCTACCATTCCTCCTTGCAGATCCTCTCCAGTTCTGTCAGGTTGGATGGTAAACGTTGGTGGACAGCCATTTTTAGGTCTCTCCAGAGATGCTCAATTGGGTTTAAGTCAGGGCTGTGGCTGGGCCATTCAAGAACAGTCACAGAGTTGTTGTGAAGCCACTCCTTCGTTATTTTAGCTGTGTGCTTAGGGTCATTGTCTTGTTGGAAGGTAAACCTTCGGCCCAGTCTGAGGTCCTTAGCACTCTGGAGAAGGTTTTTGTCCAGGATATCCCTGTACTTGGTCGCATTCATCTTTCCCTCGATTGCAACCAGTCGTCCTATCCCTGCAGCTGAAAAACACCCCCACAGCATGACGCTGCCACCGCCATGCTTCACTGTGGAGACTGTATTGGACAAGTGATGAGCAGTGCCTGGTTGTCTCCACACATACCGCTTAGAATTAAGGCCAAAAAGTTCTATCTTGGTCTCCTCAGACCAGAGAATCTTATTTCTCACCATCTCAGAGTCCTTCAAGTGTCTTTTAGCAAACTCCATGCGGGAGTTGACCTTAATTCTAAGTGGTATGTGTGGAGACAACCAGGCACTGCTCATCACTTGTCCAATACAGTCTCCACAGTGAAGCATGGCGGTGGCATCATGCTGTGGGGGTGTTTTTCAGCTGCAGGGATAGGACGACTGGTTGCAATTTCAAAAATTCTTTTTTTTGTCTGTCAATATGGGGTGCCGTGTGTACATTAATGAGGGAAAAAATTAATTTAAATGATTTTAGCAAATGGCTGCAATATGACAAAGAGTGAAAAATTGAAGGGGGTCTGAATACTTTCCGTACCCACTGTATATGTGGTACAAGTGGGATGATCTTCCCACAGCAGCCCAAATTAACTTCATCCTGACAAGGATAGCTAATTAAGTTTGTGTCGGAAATGGTAGTCCAATTCTAAAATGCTGGACTAAACTTGGCCTCTAGACCCATCATTCTATTTGTAAAATTTTGAAGGCAGGATCTGCTGGAGGGCATTTAAAACCTGAGCAGATCAATCTATAGAGGAGCCATTACATCAAAAAAATGTGAATGTTAATGAGATTTGGATAACATTCAAAACAACACTTCTTAGTGTAATAGTGCCAACATAAGATAGGGACAGAAAAAAAGACAACTGCATTATGTAAGGATACTGTGAAATAGGCTGTAAAGCAAAGGAAAACCCTTTTTAAGATGTGGAAGTTCAAGAAGGGGGAAGATTGTAGGTTAGTCAGGCCAGAAAGATCAGCTAGCTTTAAGTACAAGCTTCAGAATAATGGGTATTGTTACGAGTATTTGGCAAGATCTGTCTAAACGTTTCAAACAACTGCCAAGTAAGTTTTACAGAAGTGTGAGAGCAATTGGGGATTGAGCTGAATTTTCTGATTCAACAAGGAGGATAACCCCAGATATGAGGCTTGCAGGATCAAAGAAACTCTTGACTCCAGTGGCGGGCCAGCAACATCAGCCTCTGTTCATTCTGAGACATCCAGACCTAAAATAATCAAAAATTCTTAAGACAGGTAATAAACAAAAGTGCCGATAATGAAGCAGCAGTAGTAGATGCAATAACAGGAAGTTTTAAGCTGTGACGAGGCATTCTGCGGCTAACAGATCTCCCAGAAGGCCTGCACAAAAGAAATGAGTACTGGAGGACAGGTAGCTAACCTTGGTTGTCCGAATTTGGAATACAAAGAGAAGCAAAATAAGAACCGGTTGGTTCTGAGATTTCTGTACGCTGTAACAACAATTCTAGTGACTATGAATTTGGGGGGGGGGGGGTGGTTATTGTGGTTTTTTGGATATTCTCATTGTGGGCTATCTGTCAACATTCAAATACAATACAACTGACATTTTATGTCTAGTAACTGAAAAATTAATATAGTTTAAAATAAGTGCTAAAAAGAAACATTATCACTGCCATGTGAATTAGTGATTATCAAGATAATTTAAGATATTTTCATTTGCATAAATTCTTTTAAGTTGCTCTTGTAAGAATACAATTTTCAAGTCTGGTTTAGCCGAAAGCCATTTTTTCTAATGTGTAACTTGTGCTGTTGTGAGATTTATATTTACATTGGCATAGGAGATTAAGAACACTGAATAATAATAATATTTAATAGACAAGTCACATTCAAACTTCTGATGCTTTCATTTTCTAAATCTGTCCCTCTTTGATTCAGTGTTTCCCGCAAATAGAACATTTTGCTGCAGGGTGTTTATAGATTTGTGTTCAAATGCCAACACATCTGAAACTTTATTACATGCAAACTGTTTAGAAACTACAATTTTACAAGTAATTTACCAGTGGCATATGTTATGCAAACTCCAAATGTGCTGTTTATTTTTGAAATTTATAAAATCCTGCTGCATCTTTATTTCATTGTAACATTGCTCCTGCAATGCCAATTAAACAGTCAGAGATGTATTTATTATATTCATAACAAGAGAGAAAATGACACTATGACTTATTACTGCATCAGCTTTTCAAAATGTTGCACCATTGGCAAACATACCTGCTGTATCAAAACATAACTTTTTAGGGTTTGCTTACCTGCCGAGAATGAATGCTGTTTGAGTATGCACCTGCATATATCTGTTACTCACTTTTTGTGCATCATTGTAGCTACAATTTTTAAATTGCTTCTTGTCAAATAAAAGTATTGTACACATACAAAATGACTTTGCAGTGTCAAATTTGATTTCTAAGCTGGGTAAGTAAATTAATTTTCTACTAGATTACTTTTAAGTTGCAAGTTAGCATTTTCCATGAAATAGAAAAGTGTGCCAGTGTACTGTGCACAATGGCTGCTGGTGTACCTCAAATAAGGAAAGAGTTCAGGTTCTGTGTATTATATTTGTTCATTTGTAAGGGTCATATTTAAATTCTTTAGAGAAACAAACGTTTAAATTGAAAATTCCTTTTTGTTTATTGGTTATTAATTATTATGGATTTGTTAGTGGTGCAAAAATCTCTATTTTCTTCTTCTTTTTTTTTTTTTTTTTTTAATTACATCATGATTTACAGTGGGGCAAAAAAGTATTTAGTCAGCCACCAATTGTGCAAGTTCTCCCACTTAAAAAGATGAGAGAGGCCTGTAATTTTCATCATAGGTACAGGTGCTGGTCATAAAATTAGAATATCATGACAAAGTTGATTTATTTCAGTAATTCCATTCAAAAAGTGAAACTTGTATATTAGATTCATTCATTACACACAGACTGATGTATTTCAAGTGTTTATTTCTTTTAATTTTGATGATTATAACTGACAACTAATGAAAGTCCCAAATTCAGTATCTCGGAAAATTAGAATATTGTGAAAAGGTTCAATATTGAAGACACCTGGTGCCACACTCTAATCAGCTAATTAACTGAAAACACCTTGAAAAGCCTTTAAATGGTCTCTCAGTCTAGTTCTGCAGGCTACACAATCATGGGGAAGACTGCTGACTTGACAGTTGTCCAAAAGACGACCATTGACACCTTGCACAAGGAGGGCAAGACACAAAAGGTCATTGCTAAAGAGGCTGGCTGTTCACAGAGCTCTGTGTCCAAGCACATTAATAGAGAGGTGAAGGGAAGAACAAGATGTGGTAGAAAAAAGTGTACAAGTAATAGGGATAACCGCACCCTGGAGAGGATTGTGAAACAAAACCCATTCAAAAATGTGGGGGAGATTCACAAAGAGTGGACTGCAGCTGGAGTCAGTGCTTCAAGAACCACCATGCACAGACGTATGCAAGACATGGGTTTCAGCTGTCGCATTCCTTGTGTCAAGCCACTCTTGATCAAGAGACAGTGTCAGAAGTGTCTCGCCTTTGGACTGCTGCTGAGTGGTCCAAAGTTATGTTCTCTGATGAAAGTAAATTTTGCATTTCCTTTGGAAATCAAGGTCCCAGAGTCTGGAGGAAGAGAGGAGAGGCACAGAATCCACGTTGCTTGAGGTCCAGTGTAAAGTTTCCACAGTCAGTGATGGTTTGGGGTGCCATGTCATCTGCTGGTGTTGGTCCATTGTGTTTTCTGAGGTCCAAGGTCAACGCAGCCGTCTACCAGGAAGTTTTAGAGCACTTCATGCTTCCTGCTGCTGACGAACATTATGGAGATACAGATTTCATTTTCCAACAGGACCTGGCACCTGCACACAGTGCCAAAGCTACCAGTACCTGGTTTAAGGACCATGGTGTCTCTGTTCTTGATTGGCCAGCAAACTCGCCTGACCTTAACCCCATAGAAAATCTATGGGGTATTGTGAAGAGGAAGATGCAATACGCCAGACCCAACAATTCAGAAGAGCTGAAGGCCACTATCGGAGCAACATGGGCTCTCATAACACCTAATCCAGGCCAAAGGAGCCTCAACTAAATATTGAGTGCTGTACATGCTCATACTTTTCTTGTTCATACCTTTCAGTTGGCCAACATTTCCAAAAGTCCTTTTTTTGCATTGGTCTTAATTGATATTCTAATTTTCCGAGATACTGAATTTGGGACTTTCATTAGTTGTCAGTTGTTATCATCAAAATTAAAAGAAATAAACATTTGAAATACATCAGTCTGTGTGAAATGAATGAATCTAATATACAAGTTTCACTTTTTGAATGGAATTACTGAAATAAATCAACTTTGTCATGATATTCTAATTTTATGACCAGCACCTGTATACCTCAACTATGAGAGACAAAATGAGAAAAAAAATCCAGAAAATCACATTGTCTGATTTTTTTTTTTTTTTTTTTTTTTTTTTTTTTTGAAGAATTTATTTGCAAATTATCGTGGAAAAGAAGTATTTGGTCAATAACAAAAGTTCATCTCAATACTTTGTTATATACCCTTTGTTGGCAATGACAGAGGTCAAATGTTTTCTGTAAGTCTTCACAAGGTTTTCACACACTGTTGCTGGTATTTTGGCCCATTCCTCCATGCAGATCTCCTCTAGAGCAGTGATTTTTTGGGGCTGTTGCTGGGCAGCACGGACTTTCAACTCCCTCCAAAGATTTTCTATGGGGTTGAGATCTGGAGACTGGCTAGGCCACTCCAGGACCTTGAAATGCTTCTTACGAAGCCACTCCTTCGTTACCCCGGTGGTCTCTTTGGGATCATTGTCATGCTGAAAGACCCAGCCACGTTTCATCTTCAATGCCCTTGCTGATGGAAGGAGGTTTTCACTCAAAATCTGACGATACATGGCCCCATTCATTCTTTCCTTTACACGGATCAGTCGTCCTGGTCCCTTTGCAGAAAAACAGCCCCAAAGCATGATGTTTCCACCCCCATGCTTTACAGTAGGTATGGTGTTCTTTGGATGCAACTCAGCATTCTTTCTCCTCCAAAAACGACGAGTAGAGTTTTTACCAAAAAGTTCTATTTTGGCTTCATCTGACCATATGACATTCTCCCAGTCCTCTTCTGGATCATCCAAATGCTCTCTAGCAAACTTCAGACGGGCCTGCACATGTACTGGCTTAAGCAGGGGGACACGTCTGGCACTGCAGGATTTGAGTCCCTGGCGGCGTAGTGTGTTACTGATGGTAGCCTTTGTTACTTTGGTCCCAGCTCTCTGCAGGTCATTCACTAGGTCCCCCCAGTGTGGTTCTGGGATTTTTGCTCACCGTTCTTGTGATCATTTTGACCCCACGGGGTGAGATCTTGTGTGGAGCCCCAGATCGAGGGAGATTATCAGTCTTGTATGTCTTCCATTTTCTAATATTTGCTCCCACAGTTGATTTCTTCACCCAGCTGCTTACCTATTGCAGATTCAGTCTTCCCAGCCTCGTGCAGGTCTACAATTTTGTTTCTGGTGTCCTTTGACAGCTCTTTGGTCTTGGCCAAAGTGGAGTTTGGAGTGTGACTGTTTGAGGTTGTGGACAGGTGTCTTTTATATTGATAACGAGTTCAAACAGGTGCCATTAATATAGGTAACGAGTGGAGGACAGAGGAGCCTCTTACAGAAGAAGTTACAGGTCTGTGAAAGCCAGAAATCTTGCTTGTTTGTAGGTGACCAAATACTTATTTTCCATCATAATTTGCAAATAAATTCTGTAAAATCAGACAATTTTTCTGGATGTTTTTTCTCATTTTTTGTCTCATAGTTGAGGTATACCTATGATGAAAATTACAGGCCTCTCATCTTTTTAAGTGGGAGAACTTGCACAATTGGTGGCTGACTAAATACTTTTTTGCCCCACTGTATTTATATAGCACATTTTCATACAAACAATGTAGCTCAGAGTTCTTTACATGATGAAGAAAGAGAAAAAAGACAAAGGGCAGGGACGTAATCCATGCGAGCGTATGACCCGCACTTACTGGGAATTCCCCGTTCATGGGGAACAATTGCAAGCCCCGGTCTCCATCACGATGGGGTTCAACAGCTTACCCACACCTCTCGGTGCCGGGTAGACACACGTTGATCCATTCAGTGTAGCGTGCGTGCAGTACCGGACATCCAAGGGCATAACAGACCTGTTAGTGCTCAATCTCACGTGGCTGAAAGCCACTTGTCCCTCTAAGAAGTCTTGGGTCGCATAACTATTTAGCAGGCGGGAGTCTCATTCGTTTTCGGAATTAACCAGACAAATCGCTCCACCAACTAAGAACGGCCATGCACCACCACCCAGAGAATCGAGAAAGAGCTATCAATCTGTCTATCCTCTCCGTGTCCAGGCCGGGTGAGGTTTCCCGTGTTGAGTCAAATTAAGCGGAAGGCTCCACACCTGGGGCTTCATGTATAATGCCGTGCGTAGAACTCGCACTATAACATGGCGTAAGCACAGAAAAATCCAGATGCAGGAATCTGTGCGCACGCATACTTTCACGTTCTTCCACTACATAAATCCCGATCAGCGTGAAAAGTAACGCACGTGCACGCGCCTTCTGTCCCGCCCCAACTCCTCCCAGAATTACGCCTCTTTGAATATGCAAATCAATATACATAGCCTTCTGTGAAAAGACAATGGGAAAAGCACAGGGGAAAATATAAGAATTTCAGCGAATACCAAGTGGAGGCAAAGGAGAAACGTTCTATTTGTTGGTTTAAACAGTGGTATAATCAACAAAAGAAAGTTGATCGAGTGACAGAGTGTGAATTTGATCTTTCGAGTTTTTCCGACAAAGTCGCACAGTGCCCGAAATAAAAAAGAAATCACATATCAAAGTCGCTGTGAAAAGGCGAGTCGTAGCCCACCGTCTGAGTGTCATATGAAAGCGTATTAGGGTACAAACAAAAAACATAGGCACACAGTGGGGAAAAAAGCACGAAATGTCAACTTTAATCTCGAAATTTCCACTTTAATCACGTAGTTTATTTTGTCATTAAAGTAGAACATCATAAACTTCATCTTAAAATCGTTTATTTTACTAGTTTCTCAAGTAGCATGTTAAATGCTTTGTTCTGTGTTTGATCTTCTATGTGCTCTATGTGTGTGAATCACTACGTGCTTCCGTTCTTTCTCTTTCTCCGACAGGACACAGAATGCATTACATTCGAGTTATTACAGCTCTCTGAATAATTAAAATACTGAGATGTATACGTGATATCATTTTCATGATGATAGGAATGAAAGCATGTTATTAAACATGGGAACACGGTGGCGCAGTGATTGTTCATATCTCACGCATGAGGCTTGCTGCACCATGTGCGACCTTCGATGAAATAATTTATTACAGAAGTACTGTCTCTTTCAAATGTACTAACCTCCAATTCCTGTCCATACTTTTCTTTCTCCAATCGCCACACAATCAGCTCTGTAATAGACGTTAAGCCATTTGTAAGCTTAGAACGCCGATTCTTCGAAACTTTTAAGGAACATTGAAATATCTTTTTAGTACATGTTTAATTATTCTATTCGTCTATCCTTCCAGTGTCGCGTCAGCACCAGCAAGAATACAGCGCAAGGCAGGAGCTATCCGTGAAGTAGCTAGCGCTGCGGCACCGTGTCCTCACATGTTTAATTATTAACAATACAGATTATTTAAATGAAGTTAAAGTTTTATCTGTAAACTATAAGCAACATATTTTGTTGCATTTCATCTTAAAAATGATATTGTCATGATACGCGCTTTATAAAGTAGCGCTAGTTGTGCAATATTATAACTGTAGTGTAAGTTTACAGTGAGGTGATTGTACTTATAAGTACAAACAGTTCTACAAGGAGCACTTGATGGACTGATTGAGTGCGTTTATAGTTCTTGGGATGAAACTGTTTCTGAAACGCGAGGTCCGTACAGGAAAGGCTTTGACGCTTTTTGCCGTGATTGAGGTAGTGTGTACTTGAAACTGTATACCGATAATTCTCTTTCCGATCAGCTGCTGCTGTGATTCACACTCAGATACAGTGATATAAATACTCCGAGTGGTGCAGTGAGAGTAATATGGAAAAAGATGATCTGCAGTGGCAACCCTTAACGGGAACAGCAAAAAGAAGAACAAGATGCAGTGAGCGTAACAACGCTAAAGCAGTTATGGTATTTGGAATACTATGGCTATTCCCTGGCCCCTTATATTGCTAGAGGTTAATTACAATCAGATGCATTACACTAATAAACAATATGCAGTTAATTTCAGTGTATTTATAAAGCCGCGTCAGGAATGTGGAGCTAAGAAAGAAAGGATGAGCACACAGGAACAGTAGTTTGACCATTCTGTGGACCATTATATTGTTACAGGTTAATTACAATCAGATGCATTAAATTTATGAACGATATGCGGTTAATTTCAGTGTATTTGATAAAGTCGCCGGCGTGCATGTGGATCTAAGAAAGGGTAACCACACAGGAACAGTAGCACTGCTTTGACGCTGGGTGCCGCCAGTCTGCAAAATCGAGCGGAGAAATTGCGTACGCCAAGGTATGAGTTACCGTGGAAATGTGCGTGGCTTTACGCCAAGTTTAGGTTTTATACATCGCGATTTGAGCGTGGAAAGGTTCGTACGCAACATTTCTGTGCGTACGCACCGTTTATACATGAGGCCCCTGGTGGTGCCCTTCTGTCAATTCCTTTAAGTTTCAGCTTTGCAACCATACTCCCCCCGGAACCCAAAGACTTTGGTTACCCGGTTGGCTGCCCGGCGGGTCATGAGAATGATGCCGCCAGTCGGCATCGTTTATGGTCGGAAGTACAACGGTATGTGACCGTCTTTGACCCTCCAACTTTCATTCTTGATTAATGAAAACATTCTTGGCAAATGCTTTCGCTCTTGCTCGAATTGTTGGTGGGCGTGGCTCTGTAGTGCGTGTGCCATGGTCAGCTGCTTAGTGAATTGTTGGTGGGCGGGGCTCTGTCTTGCGTGCGTCTTGCTTGCCATGGACTTCGTGAATTCTTAGAGTTGGTGGGCGTGGCTCTGTGTTGTCGACGGGCGTGGCTCTGTGAGGGTCACTGTGAGTTGGGGGGTGTGGCTGTCGTGCGTATCCCATGGTTGTCTTGCTTGTTCTGTCGGCTTAGTGAATTATAAATATAGATAATTAATTGAATATACAAAGTATTAGGATTAAACTAAAATGAAGCTATGAGAAAGCCATGTTAAAGTAATGTGTTTTCAGCAGTTTGTTTGAAGTGCTCCACTGTATTAGCCTGGCGAATTCCTCTTGGCATCTATTCCAGATTTTAGGTGCATAATAGCAGAAGGCCGTCTCACCTCTTCTTTTAAGTTTAGCTCTTGGAATTCTAAGCAGACATTCATTTGAGGATCTAAGCTTACGATTTGGAATGTAAGGTGTAAGACATTCCGAAGTATAAGATGGAGCAATTAGCACACCCGATACTTCTTTGAAAAAACTTGTTGCTATTGGGTCAAGGATGCAGGTGGAGGGTCTCAGTTGAGAAATTATTTTATATACATCAGGCAAATCTATCCTGGTGAAAGAATTAAATTTGTTTAAAATGGAGTATCAGGGTTTAAGAGGTTCAGTATTGGGGAGATGTACTATATTATTTCTAATATCATTAATTTTTTGATTAAAAAATACAGCAAAAGCATAACAAGTTTCACTGGAAGTTTTTTGGAGGCATTCCATTGAGTGACCTGGGTTTAGCAGATGATCAGTTGTAGAGAATAAGACTCTGGGATTACTAGCATTGTTATTTATAATACTAGAGAAATAACACTGTCCACTGTGAAATATTGAAAACAACAACACAGTCCATCTTGAGAGGCAATCGGTTTAGTTTTCTCCATTTATGCTCCACTCTCCACCATGTTCTCTTTAGATCAGACACTTTTTGGGTCTTCCATGGTATAACAGTGCTAGAAGATTTTTTAACTATCTTTTCATGTATGTATAACATTCGATAATCTTGTCAAAGGGGTAATTTTTTCTTTGCCTTGAAAGGGCAAGAGATCTTCTCTTTTGATGAAGTTAAACTATGTGGGATTTTTTTTGTAAATAGCATACCTCCATTAATCCCATGCTGAAATTCAAGCCTTGGGTCCAATCATTGTCATATACATATTTCATTGGAAACCATTATGGTTTGCTTGTTGATTATATAGGTGTGTGGTAGAGGAGCCATGCAGTGTGGGTCAGGGCTGAGTGAAAGAGAGCTCCTCTGATGTCACCAGGAAGCCCTCCATTTTGCATTGCTCACCACTTGTGCTTATGTGAACAGTTGTCCTTTAGCTAACAGTGTAGAAAAACTGCTTTTAAGGGCCGTTTATTCCAGTTGTCATAGATTCATGGTTGATTACCTCAGTACTAAATGTGTTACCTGGCATGCATCATGGTGTGATCCCATGAAAATATAGGTATGTCAAATATCAAGTGTCACAATCGAAGTGTATATTGTACATTGTTTGTTGTCACACCTGTAGTAATGTTGTGTTTTTTTAATAATTATGTTATACCTGTTTGTTTTTGTCAAGAGAGCATGCAACGTCCTTGTTAATTAGTTGTTACTACTTTATCAAAGGCTTCTGAGATTAGAGATCTTTGTCACAAAAAATACAGTGAGAGCATAGTGGAATTCTTGTTCCACATTTGTAGTGATGTATAAATACAGTAAAGTATGGCCTGAGGAAAGAAGCCGTCCCTTAAGTGGGTGGAAAGAATAGTGAGGATTTGATAGTGCTTTCCAGAAGGCAGAAGTGAGAATGGGATGAGCTGGGTGGCTGTCATCAGAGATGATGGATTCAGCTCTCGGACATCTGGTTGAGTAGATGGTATGAAGCTTTTGAAGGGAAGCACCGATTATTTTAGAATTTATACAGACAGTCCTTTGGAGTAGTTTTTTATCATGGAAAGTGAGATTACCAAAATATACCATGGTGCACCTGGTCTGAATATTTTGAATAGTGGAGCAGTAAACGTTCATTACTGTTTTGGTTTTCATCTGAAAGCTCTATAGCTTCCTCGGGGGGAGAGCCTTTTCTGAGACTTTTTCAGGATGCCTGAGTGAGCTTCTCGGAGGCAGGTCTCTGTGCTTTAGTACCAGGCTGGTGGCAAAAATGTTGTGGAAATAGTCAATGAACAGCATACTGACATGGGTGGTTTACCTTTTCTGATATCGCAGAGATGTGTCCAGGTCAAGGGAGATGGCATCATCCGCACATCTGTTACAATGGTATGCAGACAGGGCAGCAGGGATGTTGTAATTAATATGGATCGTGACCAGTTTCCCCAGACACTTCATCACTGTGAAGTTTAACACAATGGACTAATAGTCATTCAGGCAGGAAACTGAAGATTACTTTGGCACAGGTGAAATTGTGTGTGTTTGTTAAAAACACTGTGGCACTGTATATAAAGACGGGTACAAGATGAAGACGTCTGGGCTCACCTGTAACAGTTGGGTGGTGTATGCCTTCAGGTCGAGGGATGGAATGCTGTCTGGGCCAGCAGCTTTGTGGGAACCACTCCACTTGCTGGTACCACTGGAAACATTGCAACACTCATCAGGTCTGAGCTCTGAGGCATAAAATGCTCAAGGCAGTCATTCAGCTCATCCGGGAGTGAGGAGATGTCGTCTCTGGGCATGTTTGGTGAGGTTTTGTAGTCTGTGGTTGCTTGTATACATTTCCACATTCTTCTTCAATTGCTGCTGCTGTACTAACTTTCCAGCCTCCTTCTGAGTCTTTGCCTCTTTGATCGGCCCCCATTGTTTGTACCTGGAGCTCTTGCCATGGCGGGTCATTTGAATTTAAAGCAGCAATCCGGTTCCTCGGGTACATTTGAACAGCGATGTTCACCCAGGGCTTCTGATTAGGGTAGGAACATGCAGTACGGGTAGGCACACACAAGTTGATATAAAACCTCACTTAATCTGTCACCAAGTTTGCGTATTCATCCAGATTCTTTGAAGGATCTTTAGAAGTGGACTAGTAAGTTAAACTCCAAACAATTTTGCAGTTTGGATTCATGCTTGGGATGTTGGTTTTTGACTCTTCAACAGGGATCCATACTATTGGAGCTTCTTGTATTCCTCAGTTTGTATTGTATTCCCCTTATCCCCCTCTCAGCTGCTACCAACTCTTTACTTTTCTCTTCCTGCCTTTTTATTAATCCTATATTCTATAGCCTTTATCATTTTTGTGTTAACTTTTTAAACCACAAAAAAATGTGATGGAGTTGTGGTAAAGTTCCTGGCTGTATGTGGATTTTATTTAGTCATTAGGACATTTTTTGTTTTGATGCCATGAAAGTGATAGTTTACTAAAAAAAAAAAACACTATGAGCTTCAGTAGGCTTAGATTGTCTTTGCAGAACAGTTTATCCTCTACTGTCCTGGACTTTGCACTGCTTCATACCCACAAAAATTATGAATACTTAAGATACTGTCAATTTTTTAAAGGTTTATTCCTTGCATGTAACGGTTACCACACCTAATATGCTTAAAATCATACTAAATAGAAGTTAGTTTCTGTATAGATAATATGGCAATAAACTGTATAGGTGTGTACATTACTCAGCTGTAGTTTTCATTTCAAAAAGCAGAGGTGTGATGAGCAGATCTCTGCTATTTATGAATTATCTGATGTGTTTAAATTTTGGTCCCCTATTTTCTCTCATTGTCGCTGCTTAATGTAGTAGATTGACTTTTGCCAGCCATTATCCCCTGCTCCTGATTCATATTCAAACTTTAGCAGTTCCTTGTTAATGAATCAGGCTTTGAAAAATGCTGTTGTAGGGGGTAAAAATTGTCATATTAAGCTTTTTGCAGGTGTTTGCTTAAACCGGTGATTTTTATACTGATAGATCCTGTATAACAAAAATCTATAAAGCATAATTACAAACATAAAACGTGAAGACAACAGTAACAACAATAAATAATCATTCCCAAAAACTTGCAAGCAGCCAGTTTTTCAAAAATATGTTGAGACTGATGTATTTTTTTGGACTTGCACCTTGTAGGTAAAGTCTGTTGGGAAGCCTGGTGGCCTTGATGTTGATTGACTTAAGCTTATTGGTTGAAAGGAAACTGGGGACAGGGACGGATGGACTGGAAAAGATGTTTACTGTTCCAGAATGAAATGTTGAATGAATCCACAGTGAGAAGGTGTCAGTCCTTGATTTTATTGTGGTAGATACCACTCTGTCTAGCTGCTTTCAGAACTTTGCAAGCATTGAAATATTTAACCTTAATGGAAAGTGTTAACATTTTACTGAAGAGACTAGTTAAAAAAATGGTTACTGCTTCCTGTGATACTCAAATCTTCTTTAGCACGGCTGAGCTATCCTAACCATAAAAGATGTTCTGTAGTGTTAGTGCTAGAAATGGTGGTGGCCAGTAACTTGAAATTCTCCTTTACCTCTGCCCCCAGCTATTAATGTATAGAGGGTAGAGTGATATTTTGCCATGTTTAAAATCCACCATGTATTCTTTTTTCTTAATCTACATTTGAAAACCATTTGTTTGTGGGTAAGGGGGAAAAGGAGCCTTGGTGAGATAGAATACTCTTGTGAATTCTTAATAATTTGGGGGGGGGGGGGGGCATGGACAGAGTCATATACATATTTATTGAATGTTTAAAAACTTAATAGAATAGTTTTGTTAAGGTAAACATAACATAATTAATATTAAGTATTGTGCTAAGAGCCAGCTAAGGTGGTTTGGGCATGTGGAAAAAAAGGCAGACAACTGGGTGAAGAATTGTGGAGGTGAAGAGGATAAGGTTTACACGGAGGCCAAAGATAAGATTGTTGGAGATGGAATGAAAAGAATGAAGTACACAAAGAGAGAAACTTTTACAGGTTAACTGGCTAAATTTAATAAACTATGAAAATATCTGTTAAACCAAAGGCAGTGATGATGGTCAAGATAAAGAACAGCACTGTAGTCAGTAAAGAGTGTGTGGATGTACATGCTGGTTATTGAGTGTCTCAGAGCCTCTTGAACACTGTGTACTCCACAGATTTTGTTAGGTATGAGTCATTCAAATACTTTCAGTATAAGAGTCAATAAAGCAGTACAATGAATATTTTTTTAAACAGATTTTCTAGTTGTCATCTTAACAATTCATGAGTATAGAAACCAGTTGGCTTGTTCAGGACTTAAATACCCATATAGAAATGTGATTGGTTCCTGACAATGTTGTGTATGCTAAAAAGCCACCTTATATAATTTTCTTAAAAAATAAAAGTGGCTGAAGGAACACGTCAGATTATTCCTGGTCCATTCACATCTTCATCTTGTTTTTCACATACAGTAAATCCTGTCATTAATTGACTGTTTCACCTTGTACTCTGTACTTAAGAGAAGATTTTGCCCCCAAAGTCTTGCTAATGGTCCTCATTTTATTTTTTCATTCCTATATTTAACCTTTACCATTTGATATTGGAAAAACACTTTTTAGTGTTTGCTTTAGCCTTAGTATTTTTGAGAAACCTGCTTTTTTGGAAATGGATCAGCTGTGCAAAAGCAGCTGTTTTAATACTATTTTCTAGTAATAGTGATGCCAGTAATCATTTAGTAGTGATCCCATTTCTTCCAAAAGAGAAGAAGAATCCTTCTCTTTAAAAGTTATTGTCATGTAAACACATGAGGGGAAGAGACATGTTTTAATATTGTAAATTGCTAACAATTCTGAGGGTACAAGTATGGTTACATAAAGGATGCATGACATGAACAAGGAAACATTACATTTGGTTATTAAACTGTCATCATCATCAAATAGATTTACACTTCACACTGAGGTGAACATTTGGCTGTTTATTGCAGGACGAATGCACTATCAGTAAAATATGAAGTGCTTGCTCACTGTTTGGAGGATGCCTGTGTATATACTACTTATATCTCAACAGTGCACAAATGGAAGAAGTGGTTTCAGATAATAAATGAGTAGAATTTTTTTTTTTAATATTCTTTCAAAAGAGTGTACTTTTAACTGTCTGTCATCAGTAATTTTCATTCATTTGATTTAAATTCATTTTATAGTTGACACAAACATTTAATGAGTCAGACATGTCTGTCATGCACATAAAAATAGAAGCATTCAGATGGCAATATGTTGTATGACACAGCTTAGGTGGAAGACCTGGTCTATGACAGTTGAATAAAAGAGGTGGTGACTTGCTGTGTGTTCCAGAAAATCAGGTCTAGCATTTTGTACTGAGAGGTCTAATTAATGCCAGGGAGCACATTTTCATATACAAATGAACATGTCTAACTATACCAGCTGTCACACCCAACATCCACCCATTTGTAAGCTCCACAAAAAGCCATTCCATTTTGCTTGTAAATGTTTTATTTTGGTAAGCTATTATCTGTTAAAGATCTACAATGTCCAGTTTAAGTAATAAACACTGATTAGAGGATATGAACTGAGTTATCTGATTTCCTTGGAGCTCTGAATTTTTCAGTACAGTGTTAATGATGCCGAGCATGGGATTTATCAGAAAACTGTAGTAACCAAAAATTAGCTTTTTTCGCATGTACACAGATTTCAGACTTTACAAAATGCAATTTATATGCATACAGGTAAGTAACACTGCAAGTGCAGTGGAAAGAAACTTTTTTAAAGCCTGCGATGTTGAAAACTGTTTTTCTTCCATGAAGAGTGTCAAATTAGGGAATTAGCCATTTTAATGAACAGGATTCAACACATTAGTGTGGACTGAATCTGAGTGCAGGATTATGACAATCATGCATTTTATTTGAAAGTTGTTAGATTTAGCTTAATAAAATGCATTCAAGACTGTTGGAAAAAACACCACATAAACCATCCTAAGAGCTTAAAGCTTACCTGGAGCCACCTAGAATGATAGTTTCAACCCACACACCATTGTTTTGGTGAAGGCCAAGGATTACTCCACTGTTTAAAGACAAACCTAAAACAACACAACTGATCTCTACCAAAGCCTAACTACAGAAACTAAAGTCATTATGACAGAACATTTTGTGGAATGATGAAAACAAACTGCTCTTTAGCAATGTAGACCAGTTGCTTAGTGGCTACAAAATGAAGGTTGTAAAGAAACATGCACTTTATCTTCAATTAAATACAGTGAAGGTTCCATAATTTTGTTTGATTCCTTTTGTGTCTTTGGTGTTAGAGGTCTGGAGAATATTAAAGGAATCATGGAATTGGAAGATTATCTGGGCAATTTTAGAGCAGAGTATGACACCAAGTATCAGATAACTAGGCAAGTGTCAAAGATCCTCTTTCTTCCAGTTGGAAAATGACACAATGATTTAAATTTAAAAAAAAAAATCTGGTAATCTGAATCAAATTGAAAACCTTCGGAAAAAGAGGAAATCTGCAGCTGGTAAGAGATATCCAGCACACATTTAAGAGCTAGGACAATTTTCAATTGAAGTTTGCACAGGCAAACTTGATCTATTTTGAAAAGTGTTACAAGAAAAGATTGAAAGAGGTTTTTGTAAATGAGGTATTGTAAATTAAAACATTGTGCGTAATCTTGGTATTTAGCAATTCATGTAGCACTGATATTTTGTTTATATTTAGTTTTCATTGTGATTTAAGAAGTATTTTTTATTAATGACAGCAAAATGTCAGTGAATATACTTGGTTTGTTCTAAAGTTGAGATCATTCATGATGGTGATAATGTTTCCAAAAAACACTATACAGTATCTCACCCATTTTAAATCAGTAGATTGTTTTTGAATTGGTGCCTCATTTGTTTTGATCAGGAGTACATAGTTGCAGTGAGAACCCCTTTCAGATTATCTTACCTTAAGGTAGATTTTATCCTTACAAAATAAATTGGCCTTAGTTGTGTGCAGGAAGTTGAACTGCTGTAGTGTGTGTATGTCCATCCATTATCCATCCCGCTATATCCTAACTACAGGGTCACAGGGGGCCTGCTGGAGCCAGTCCCAGCCAACACAGGGCGCAAGGTAGGAAACAAACACTGGGCAGGGCTCTAGACCACTGCAGGTTTGTGTGTGTGTGTGTGTGTGTGTTTGTCTGTCTCTGTCTATCAAGTAATTACAAGTTGGGTCTCCCAAACTCTGGATCATTAACTGTCTGGGATGTTACGTTTTAATGGTTATCTCAGTCAAGAATGATGCTCAATTTGTAGGTGTTTGGGAGTTTCTTTTTTTACAAGTTTATTTTTACGATCAATGTAGCCTGTTTAATGCCTTAAAAAATATTATCTCATCCAGGACCAACAATGAGGCAAACGCCTCAGGCAGTGCTTTAGTCAGGGTAGCAAACAATGATACAAAAAAGTTAAGGGTGTACCTAAAGAATTACATGCACACCCAGTACCGTATTTATTTACTACCTTTTGAAATTTTATTAAATAAAATTTTCATTTAAAGGTTTAAAATTTCCTATTCTGCAGTTAACAACGATTTGCCACAGGTCAATCTGTAGCATTGGTGTTCATTTTCTTGATTTATACATGCTGATGTAGGTCCATGCAAGTGGAAGGAAAGTGGGTAGGGAATGGAGGGGCAGTTTATGGCAGTACTGGTGCAAAGCCAGAGAAAGATCAAATCAATGCCATATCCTATAAGTGCTACATAAGTCCTTTATGTGCCACTAAAACCAAAATAAGCCTGTAGTAGCTTTGTATTTAACAGTGTTCATGTCATCTTGGCAAAATTACACAAGTAATTTGATTTTTTTGTGATATTTCATTTTCAGGTTAAACCAAATCCATTTACTAACATTTAGTTATCATATATAAACTTTTTATCTTGAATTAATCATGTAGCACTTGACACAAGCAATACTATTTTATGATAGAATAGCAAAGTATTCTTTATTTTAACCAATGTAGGAAGTATTTTAAGATAAAGAAGCTCTGTACATGTACTCTGTAGACATCTATGCGTAGACAATGTCTTTGCATCCAACAAACAATTACACTCCACATTTAACTTTCCAGCAACACATTTCTTTCACTACCATTGAATTAGAAACTTTGTTAAACAAAACCTGCCCAATTTTTGTCACCTCCCACCTACCTCTATGCCGGAAAAAATATTAAATCAGCCTTTTGGTCTCGGACAGCATCTCTGAAATGCATTAAAAGGGAGGGACTGTAAAATGTTTTTAAGATCCCAAGAGTACAGTGGGAAAAGGATCTCTTACTCAACATCTCAAAAAAGGAGTGGAAGGTAGCAATGCACAGAATTTACTTGAGCTCCATATGCACAAAGCCTACAATTACTTAACTTAAAATTATATATCGACCACATCTGTCTCATTTAAAATTGTCCAAAATGTTTCCAGGGCGAGATCCAACCTGCGAATGTTGCAATCAAGTTCCAGCCTCATTGGGCCATCTGTTTTGGGCTTGCACCAAATTAACACCATTTTGGACCAAAATCTTTAAATGCCTTTCAGACAACCTTATCCATTAACAGCTGCGTTTGGTGTACTTCCAGATGGGCCTAAAGTGGAGAAGGACAAACAAACTGTGATTGCCTTTACTTCACTATTGGCATGTAGACTTGTCTTGCTCAACTGGAAGAATCGTAACTCTCCTATTTTAAGTCAGTGAGTAGCTGATGTTGTTATATACTATTTGAAATTGGAAAAAATCAAATTCTCACTTAGAGGATCTGTACAAAACTTTTTCAGAACCTGGCAGGATCTAATCAATAACATTTTAGAATAAGCATTTTAATTGAGGAAACGGATTCTCTCCCCTCTTTTTTTTTTTTTATTCTATTTATTTTTATTCATTTATTAATTAAACTAGTAAAAATAAGAAAATAGATAAAAGTTTTACTCTGCTAACCTAGCTCTCTTTCTCATGGGTGGAGGTTAATGTGTTTCGAACCTAGTTTTGTTAAACTTGACTTGCTTGTGTGGAATGTTATTTGATTTTAATGAAATGAATAAAATGCAAAAAAAAAAAAGCATTACTTATTTTTTTGATTTATTTTCCATTTTATTTACCTTCATAAATAACAGCAGCTAGTTTTAATGTGAAGTAATGTGGTGGATTAATATCTGGCAGTTTGACCCACTTGTTCTTCTTTTAACATTGAAGATTTTTATATTCTGCTTTTGAGATAAGAAGAGAAATTGTTGCTTTTATGTTGATTAACTTCCCAGTGTCTTGGAGGACACACTATGCCTAACGAAAGTTGATTGTCTCTTTTAAGTGCTGTTTCCACATCTTCCTTTAAATTCTAGGCATTTGGTGAGACAAAAATTAGATAAGAAAGATGACTTCTACTTAGCCAGATTAGCTGAATCAGCTGTAACGAGCATAATGGAAAAAGCAAGTTCAGATAGTAATTGAAGAGAGTTAAAGTTATAATTGTTAATTCTGTTTCTCTCTATCTTGTATACACCTTGAGGTTAGGTTTACACAAACAAATATGCATTATATGTTTGCTATTGTCTGGAATGTAAATGCACTGTAAACTGGGACTTTTCTGTTTTTTTCCAAAGAATCAGAAAAGTTGTCCCAGTGTCTGTCTTTCTCGCTCTCTCTTTCTTATTCATGAAATAAGTTATTAGCATTAGTTTAGTTTCAGAATAGATCCTTCTTTAGTTCCTCAAAGTTATGACCTGTTTTCTTGTGTTGCTTGCCTCCTTTTGTTTTGAGTAGGAAGGACACTGGAGTAGATTGGCCTGGAATGCAAGCTGTACAAGGAGGAGATGGCCGAGAAATGACGCATATGCGGCTGTTTCCAGCTTGTCCTGTTTAATCTCCCAGGGATTGGAATGCTAATGAGCACTTCCTTTGTTCAGGCTCCTGCTCACTCACTAAACTTGCTGGTTGTGGGATACAACACAATATCAAAAATGAAAACATAGTTAAGATTTTTCCTCAACTTCAGGGTTTTATTTTCTCCTTGCAAGATTTAGGATTACACATTGTAAGTTAGGTGAAGTCACAAGTTTACAGATGATTGCTTTCTGTTTCCTTGTTAAAGAAGCTGAGTCTTTTAACCAGGTATGCCATCCCTTTACCCCTATCATCCATCCATCCATCCATTTTCCAACCCGCTGAATCTGAACACAGGGTCACGGGGGTCTGCTGGAGCCAATCCCAGCCAACACGGGGCGCTAGGCAGGAAACAAACCCCGGGCAGGGCGCCAGCCCACCGCAGGGCACACACACCCACACACCAGGCACACATTAGGGACAATTTCGGATCACCAATGCACCTAACCTGCATGTCTTTGGACTGTGGGAGGAAACCAGAGCACCCAGAGGAAACCCATGCAGACACGGGGAGACCATGCAAACTCCACGCAGGGAGGACATGGGAAGCGAACCTGGGTCTTCTAACTGCGAGGCAGCAGCGCTACCCACTGCGCCACTGTGCCACCCTTTTCCCTATCAAGCAGAAGTTATTTCAGTGTATTGCTGTGCCCTATCCATATCTTGCTTCCAGTGTTAATTAGTAAACAGTAAGGTGGTGTCTCTTTTATTTGCAGTGAAAATGTACGATCTTAACACTTTGTTCATTTTATCCCATAGTATCCCTCATTGATAAAGGTTATTGTGGTGGTGTGCACTGTAACAGGTACAATATAAGATTGTACATAGGAATAAGTTCAAAGATGTTTGTGAATATTACCACACATAATCAAAGCTTGTACTCGTCTTGCTATGGGATGCAGTGCCATGCTGAGTTATTTTCAGCATGTTTAAACAAAGTATTAAAAAAGAGTTCAGTGGACTTTGGAATCCACTGTCTAATAGCCAGGAGACAAATGATGATGCCAAAATTGTGTAATAAGTAACATTTTAACCTGTTCAATGTATTTTCAGGTGTCATTATTTTCTTTGGTGTTTTTATTATATAATATATATTTTATTTATATATATATATATAATAAATACTTGTTCTTTTCCATTCTGCTGTCTCCATATCCATTCACTTTTTATAAAATTGATCACTTTCACAATATCACAACCAACTACTCTTAAATCTATTGCAAACATGAAGAACAATTACATCACCACCAACATAATGCTCATAACTGTTACTCAGGCCAGTATCAGCCATTTAAGCACAAAGTTGCATTGACTTGGTAAAAGTGCATAGTGATAAAAATACATAAAATATATTAAAACACCAGGGCTACAGGTGTTTATGTGATGCACAGTTGAAACAAAAAAATGACGCTTTTAGGTACCAATTCACTAGCCATCAGATGGAGAGTGATGGTCAATCTCAGTGGTTTATAAATGGCTTCATTTATCTAGCTAGCAGTTTAGCTAATGTGAGCGATAACATCTATTTTTGTAAAACCACTTTAGGAACTTATGTCCGTAGTTCTTAAAGTGTGGGTCATGGAACATCTTTGGTCCACAAAATTGTGGTTGACAAGGTGACAATCCTTGTTTTATGCACTTTAGTCTAACTATTAATTTATAGTACCCATGTCTGACATCGGCTGTATGGTATGACCTGGGGACTGTGGGGAACGGATTGAAAAATTGCCAAAAAATACTTCATTCAAATTTGTCAGTGGCAAATACTGTATATTGTTTCATTAACTCTGCCATACATGGACATGTGAAAAAAGATACATAGTGAGCCCACAATATTAATGAACAAGTGAGAAATACTGCACCTTTGCTCTCTCTTGACACTATTCCACATTTCTGTAATTCTTTTTAATCAACTATGGGCTGTAATGTTACTGGTACTACATGTGCATGCTTTGTCATGAACTACTGAAGGGGTCCTCAGAGTGGTATTGATGGGTGCAGGTTTTTGTTCAAGTGCAGTTTCTTAATTTTACTGTAGTTATTGCTACTGAAGCAGTAATTGCTGATACAAAATTTTAGTGCTTTATTGCAGCGAACTCTTGATAAGATTGAAAACTCTATTTAGGGGTGTGGAAATCCAATGCCCGACTCGTCCGACATGGGTAAATTAACCGTCGGACAAGCGTGTTTTTCTAGTTTCAGTTGTCCGTGGACAAGTGCAATTTTCTGGAGAAAAAAGAATTATATGTGCTGTGCAGGGCACATTTTTACCACTACTTTCAAATTTTAAACATTTGGGTATGTACTTCGTGTGGAAACAGTCTACTTAGGCATGTTCTTCAGTCTTAAATTGGTCTTCAATATTGTTTACAAAATGACGGCTGATTTTTTCAAAGGGGAAGCACTCTTACGGTCTTACATAAGTATTTTACCCTACTATTTACACGCGTGGAGATGTGGTCATTTTTTTTCATGCCGACATTACAATGTAATCTGATGATTTTTCATTATAATCGATAACTTTTATATATTATTGATAAAATTCATTGTTTCTACATTAAAATGCAGTCCTTTTACTTACAATGCAAATGTTTTCACCACATAACAAAGCTTGTTAGGCAGTTAATCTTTCCTGAAGTTTGTGATTTCGCTTAGGTTGTGATATAGGAGGAGTTGAGAAATTTATTGCGTGACAACATCAATTTTGATGAGCTGTCTATAGATCGTTTTTGATTAGAGAATTTTTCATATAAAACAAGTTGGTTTTGCGCTGTCAGAATGTTTTCTTCTTTATTTTCAATAAACTGTTTCCAAATGTTATGAAATATCTATAAAAATGTTCACTTAGATGCGATTTTATTTTTTCCCCCGACAACATCGGTAATATTTACTTCTTTGTAAATGTACCATCTTGCGGAGTTTTGATTACGTCATTAGGAATTACAGTGCGTAGCCTCCTGTGTCAGATATGACGGTGTTTGATTTCAGAATCTAGTCACATACTCTGTCTGAACTGAGCATTTATGGAAACTATGAAATCAAGAACTTGTGTCAGCAGTACAGTAATCCCTCACTATATTGCGCTTCAACTTTCGCGGCTTCACTCTATCGCGGATTTTATATGTAAGCATATTTAAATATATATCGCAGATTTTTTGCTGGTTCGCGGATTTCTGCGGACAATTTGTCTTTTAATTTCTGGTACATGCTTCCTCAGTTGGTTTGCCCAGTTGATTTCATACAAGGCACGCTATTGGCAGATGGCTGAGAAGCTACCCAACCAGAGCATGTATTACCTATTAAATAAAACTCCTCAAATATATTGTGACAAGGGGGCTGTTCGCACCCCTAGAAGATACGGCCGCTCCTCAAAAAACGCTGAAAGATTACCTTCATATTGCTCTCTTCCTTGCTGGGCTTAAATGTGGCTGCTTTGTCAAGCGATATGCTTCCTGCATGGTGCTTCGCATACTTAAAAGATCAAACAGCATGTATTGATTTTTAATTGTTTGTTTTTCTCTGTCTCTCTCACTCTCTCTGACATTCTCTGCTCCTGACGGAGGGGGTGTCAGCAGGGGGGCTGTTCGCACCACTAGATGATACGGGCGCTCCTCTAAAAAAATGCTGAAAGGCTACCTTTACATTGCTCCCTTCCTAGCAGCTGCGTTGTCCGGCGGTGCTTCGCATACTTAAAAGGCCAAACAGCCCTATTGATTTCTGATTGTTTGCTATTATCTCTTTCTCTCTCTCTGACATTCTCTGCTCCTGACGCGCACTCCTTTGAAGAGGAAGATATGTTTGCATTCTTTTAATTGTGAGACGGAACTGTCGTGTCTGTCTTGTTATGGAGCACAGTTTAAACTTTTGAAAAAGAGACAAATGATTGTTTGCAGTGTTTGAATAAAGTTCCTTTCTCTCTACAACCTCCTGTGTTTCTGTGCAAATCTGTGACCCAAGCATGACAATATAAAAATAACCATATAAACATATGGTTTCTACTTCGCGGATTTTCACCTTTCACGGGGGGTTCTGGAACACAACCCCCGAGATCGAGGAGGGATTACTGTATAGTGATTTGTTGACTGATGAGGAAGTTAAACATGCATCATCTGAATGGCAAGCACTTAAAGTGCAGATATCAATGCAACGGCAGTACCATCCACTTGCTGTCTATACCTCAGTTCTGCAGTGGAAGGAAGAGTCTCTGAAGAATGTTAGTGTGCTGATCTCACTGTTTCTTAGTTTCTCCTTCCATTCTCCAATATGAATTTAGTAAAGAGTTCTCTAAGAACCCGCCTGACTCGGGAAAACCTTCAAAACCAGATGCGCATTGTTGTTGTTGATGGTAAACCTTTAGAAGAGTTTGACTCACTACCAGCTGTGGAATTCTGGCTGTCTTCTGGCAACAGGCACATCACTCATAAAAAACCTGAAAAGTCATCAGCATCCACTTCTGCAGGACCATCAGTCCAGGAACCATGCAGTTCAGCTCAAGCAGAAATGAACAGCATTCAGCCCATGCTATCTGAGATGGTAAAGATTCTTGGGGGAGAAGACGTTGCAAGACAAAAGCTGAAGAACATGGCAGAAAATGAATCAGGACAGTGTTCTGTTATGTAACTGTAATATGTGAAACAGAACTAGTGTAGCTTTAATGAAGGCATTGTTTATTAGTGAGTTAAAATGATAAGGGAATCTTTTATATAATATAATGTTCTAGAGCAAGGTGGCAAAATACTACTCCCTGAAAGAACTTTTTTCAGTTTTTAAATGGAAGGCAGTTTTGGTATCAATAAAAGAGATCAGAAAAAATTAAACTATTTTTCACTATTGTTATTTGTTTATGGGCAAGTGAATTTAACTGGCGGACAAGTGGATTTTCTAAGTTCACTTGTCCATGGACAAGTAGGAAAAAATTTGATTTCCACACCCCTGCTATTTATTTAGCCTTACAGTTTTTCTCGGTTGTTTTTGACAAATCCACAAGTGAAAATGGTACTACTTACTACCACATACTGTATGCAAACCTGCACACCCTTAAGTCTGTTTCTCAGAACAGAATGTAATTACTCATTGTTCTTATTTGTTAAAAAAAAATATATACATATAGTAATGATTTAGATCTGGTCCTAAATAGGATTAAGTATATACTTGATCTTTCCAAAATAACTACCTAAAATACAGTGTATATTTCTGCTGTAACATTTAACTTCATTTTTTTTTTTTTTTTAATATTAAACCAGCTGCTAAATTAAAATGAGATGCAGATGACAAAGGAGCCAGCAGTTCTCCTCCTAACTCATAACATTTGTGTTGTTCTGCCCAGAAAGGTGTGTATTCCTTCTGCACAAGGGTACAGAAGATCAATTTGTACCATGAATGTAGGGTAATGTTCATAAACATTAATAACCTCATTAACAGAAATTAAGGGTTGGTGAAAATATTGGTCGTTTGGTATTTGGGGATTTTTTTTTCTCATGGGCAAGTAATAAAGTATTTAAAGTAATGGGAAATGACAATAAACACAATGAATGTAAAGATTTCAGTAGCATGCTCATTAATAAATAACAGCCTAAATAATTACTCCAGTAAAAGTGGAATGACAATCGTGAGGTTAACAGAACACTGAATTATCCTAGCACAACATACATAAATGCTGGGTACATTCCAATATAAGTTTAGCAAACCCAATTGTCTAATTTATGACTAGGCACCAAAACATAGCAACTGGGCAATAACAGCTTGATTAATTAAATTACTAGTCCAGGTAAAAGTAGAAGTTGGATGGGATGTAAAATCATCCACCAAAGTGTGCCATGGTGGGGCCTGCTAAACTAGAGAAAAATGATCTTAGTCCTGTTTACAACTGTGTATGCTCATTGTAAATTTTGTTTCAATAAAATATTTGGTGGAACAAATGTAGCTGTTGTGGTGTTAAATGATTTTTTTTGCTGTTTTTCCTTTTCTGTTTGCTTGTCTTGATTTCTCCATTTTCTTTCTCTTGCTTAACAGTTCAAGTGCAGGCTTCTCTAGTCCAGACTTTTTTGGTCAATATGCATGTCTTTTCTGAGTTCACTTTGTCAACCTGGAGAACCCATGTGTAGCCTTTGCTGTCCTTTTAATTCCATGCACTGCTTCTACTGCATCAGCGCTGTCAGGCCGCCTATTATTCCATTATTTTCATTGTTGTCGGTATGGATCACTGGTTGAAATTTGGGGTATTGAAACACATTGTTATATACGCAACAATGATGGATTTGAATTTTATCATGTTTCCAATAAGTGCCTTACAATTTGCTAATGTGCCATTATACTAACAAGTGAGTGTTAACCATTGGCTGTCCTCTATTTTTTTTGACTAAATTAAACTGGATCTGTATACTGCTTAATTTGTATTTTATTTTTCTTCTATTGAGGAGACTTGAGTAGTCACTTTCAATTAAGGTGATTTTTGTTTTCTTTTTTTTTTTTTTTGTATTTTTTGCCAAATGGCCTATAGAAATTCTGAGGGGTACTTTATTGTTGCTGGGGACTTCAACAAAGCAAGTTTACTAAATGTTTATCCTTTAATATGACAATTGTCACCTGCCCCACAAAGCTTGATAATAACTTGACGCCAGCCCATACTACGCATACACCTTGGATGGTCCAGTTACCTGGCCGTACTCCTGCTAACCGCTTACAACCAGAGCTTGAAATATAAGGACCTGGCAAAAAAGTTGGAATAACGAGGCACAAATCAGGAAATACTACAGGATGACTTTGTTTGTGTAAATTGGGACATAAGTAAATTCTTGTAATCAGATCTGAATACATATGCAGATGCTATAATGGGTTTTATCAAAACGTGTGGATATCTGTCTGCCTATGAAAACAATTCACATATTTCCTGATAACAAATCATGGCTCACTGCTGAAATCAGGAATTTACTGAAGGTATGCAGCAGTGCATTTTGAAGCAGATATGGAAGCGCTGAAATCCAGGTAAAACTTAGAAAAGCCATCAAAGTGGCTAAACATCTGTGATTTTAAAAAACTAGAAATGGAATATAGCAGTTGTAATTTTCACAAGTTTTTGGTAGAAATCCGATGTAGTTACTGACTATAATTTAAAACCTAATCCAATCTCCTCTGCATTTTTCCCTTCCTGATATAATTTGTGCTTTTGATGCCCGTTTTGATTCTGTTAACAATCGCCCAGTCATTCAAATACCTGTAGCAGCATATAATTCATTCTTGTTTTGTTTCTGTTTCTGATGTCAGGAGGATTTCTAAATAAATTAATGTTCATAAGGCATCCGGTCTGGATAGAAAGGCAGGACTTGTTTTAAAAACTTATGAACTCCAATTGGGTGACCTCTTCAGTGACATCTTAATATTTCAGAGGAAATCTGTAGCCCCTGCCTTCTTTAAAAAGGCAATTGGCTATGTCTGAGAAAAGAAAAATGATCTGTCTGAATGATTACATACTGGTGGAACTAACTGTCATGATGAAGTGCTTGAGAGTTTCAAGTCACAGTAAACAGATATTTTTGTTTATGCAAACTGGACTATTATTGCAACAAGTCAATACAGGATGCCATATCCCATGCACTTCATGCTGTCCCAGCAAATCTGGATAATTAAAAAAAAAAAAAAAAAACCTGTTTTGCTAGTCTCCTGTTTATAGATTACAGCTAAGCATATAACAGTGACCACAGATCTACTCAGTTTATTACTTTGCACCAGCCTATGCAACTGTATTTTGGACAGATTGGCAGAATCATATCCTTATGATCATATCCACACTAATCTTTAACACATGCACTTCGCAGGGTAGTGTGTTGAGCTGCCTCATCAACTTGCATACAAAATCGGATTACAGGAATGGAACTCATTCAGATCCTGAGGGCTTTGTGTGTGGTTCATGTATAAATTGTTTGTGTTGCATGCTGTGTATATTGTTCGAAACCCAGCTGGAATCACCACCTGGTTAACTACAGTCTGACAGCAATGCATATGTAATGAATTGTTATTATCAAGCAGCACATTTATTTAAGTATTCTACCAACATTTTTCCAAGTACATTTTTTTTGGGAGCAATTTGCCTCAATGATTGGTGTTGCTGCCTTACAGATCCAGTTTCTGGGTTTGAATTCCAGGCTCGGGCATTTTCTATTTAGTGAATGTCCTGCACTTGTATTCTCAAATACTGTACATAGACATTTTTATTCTCTTCACTATTCAACTAAAATCAAAAAGTTCCATTTACTAAAGTAATACAGCTTTGGTGAAAACGGTTTCAAACGGTAAAATAGCTAGTTTATTCGGCATCCTTCAAAATCCAAGCCAATAACTCGAGCTAAAGCTTCAACCACCACATTCCAGCTTTCTTGATTTTCAAGATAAGTGAACTAAAGCCAAAGGAAAAAATTGATGTGTTTAATATATGGAGCAAAGAATAATATATAGATTACTCAATTTCAGTGGTTATACTTTCCTAGATTGAACAATTTAGAACAAGCATTAATAATTAAGGCAGTGGAGATAACCAAGTGAATGAAGCTCGATATGGCTAAAAAAAGGTATCATTATTTCAGAGGATTTCTATTTTGAATGAATGGTAACTTTGTCCCCTTCCCAACACTTGCCCATGTGAGTTGTAATTTCACTGACAAACTGCTCCCCAGTTTTTGAAATCCAGGAGTAATCATTAAAGCACAAGTTTTGTATTTTTCCATAAAAGCATATTTCTTCACAATATTGGTATTCATTAATTTGCCATGGAAAACTGTTTTTAAGCAAGCATTTTTGTATTTCAAGAAAATGCTGGACCTGTTTGTTTGGTTTAGCTGTGTTTAAAAAGCCTTAAAACTTACTGAATATGTCTACTTTCAAGCCAGAAATGGTCCCAAGCATTGATCCACGTCTTGAGATTGCTCACATTGTAAAACATATCTATGTAGTTTTTAGTGGCATAAACTTCCTTTTTCAGAGATTCAGCCATTTTAAAGGCAGTTATAATGTATTCACTGCCTCATTATCTTTCTCAGTCTGTGGCAACTTTTCATCCACTAGAACATGGATTCCTGTGGCTCGTTTTGTTAATGCAGCAATTGCAAGAGTAATTTGAACTTGGATTTTTCTCTGAATTTAAACAAAAGCAGCTGTCATATTATACCTAGTCACACGCACTCATCCACACTCCCACTAATTTGGAATTGCCACTTCAACTAACCTCTGTGTTTTTGTGAGTGTATAAAGAAGCCCAGTACTCATTTTAGAAGAATATGCAAACTTCACACACGACACAATTGGGCACAAGATTCTGTCAAGAACTAACACTACCAACTGAGTTACCATGCCACCCTAAATAAGAACTTTATCTGTACAGTGTTCAGTTTGCTAATATTTAAGGCTGTGTTTTTCACCATGCTTCACTTTTAGCTGCAGTGCAATGACTCATCGATAACATTTAAAACTGCCGTAGTAGGCTTTAGAAAGACAATTGGGGAAAATGCTCTTTTCATCTTAGGCTGCCATGCACTACCTTGGACTGTGGACAATTTGAAGTCCGCACCCATAAAAATAGTCTTCAATGGCATATTGTGTTGTCTTTTTAGTTCGCCATTGGAACTCTTCATGTGCTTTTGAATGTTTGGTTCTGTTCAACAGAGATGGGTTTTCAAATATTCTAGTTGCTATAAAATTTCTGACCTTCAAACCTTTAACTTGAGTAACTACCTGTAACTGTGTCTTTGCTGTATCTGTTTTTTTTCTCACTCATGTCAATATTTGGCACATAGTCAATCTAAACCATTATAATTATAAATGCCTAATTGGCTAATGGCAGTGTGTTCTGTGGAGTAAGACATTACTAGTAGTATGGAGGTTGAAGGAAGGAGTATTGGGCCAGAGGAGCTGGAATGAAAGAGCAAGAAATAGAGATCACTTCCAAACTTAGGGTGTAAAAGGTATTGGTTACCTGTAATTGTAGAACTAGAATTAGAACTAGAATTAGTAGAAGAACTTTTTGTTGGTAGGATGAATATAAAATGTGTGTTTGCTCTATAACATATTCACAATAAAAGTTATTTTAATGTATGTTTAAAGCGGATTCCTGTAGCATCTGCATAATTTTTTTTTTTTTTCTTTCTTCAGGAATGGCTGCCATCCGGAAGAAGCTAGTGATTGTGGGGGATGGAGCATGCGGAAAGACATGCCTTCTTATTGTCTTTAGTAAAGACCAGTTCCCTGAAGTTTATGTTCCAACAGTTTTTGAAAACTACATTGCTGACATCGAAGTGGATGGCAAACAGGTTTGAACTGACACTTGCTTCTGTCATTTGCCTGGTTCTGTTTCCAGCTTTGTTAATTGTTACCTTTTTCTCTTTATTTGGGATTTGAAGAAATGCTGGTTAGCAGTTAAGTAGCTAAATTGAATTGTAAATGGAAGATCTTTTATTACACTATTGTGAGATGGTATGTTGGAGAAAAGCAAATTTTCATGAAGGAAAAAAAAACACCAGTAGGTTGAAATGCTGATCATTAAGCACTATACCAAGGTAGAGGCAGGAATTGTAAAGGAAACTTTATGGTTTAAAGTCCTGTTACTAAACCACTACACTGTACTGACTACTTGGTTGGTACATATCTAAAGTGACAAACCTCTGCTGCTCTTTAAAGGTTGAGTTGGCCTTATGGGACACAGCAGGCCAAGAGGACTATGACCGCCTGAGGCCTCTTTCCTATCCTGATACAGATGTGATCCTCATGTGTTTCTCAATTGACAGCCCTGACAGCTTAGGTAAGTTTTTTGAGAGTTATGGTGTTACTAATTATGTTGCCTTTCGAAACTTTGAATTTTTAAAAAAATTCTGGTGTCTTATTCATTTTATGTGGCTGCAGAGTTGTCATGACTCAGCTATAGTTAGACAGTGGTGAGATATTAATACAATTTAAACAGCTTTGTGTTTTGATTCCTGGTTTAAGTCACTATCTTTGTAAAGTTTGCTCATGTTCTTCATATGTACATGAGTTTCAACGAATTACTTTATTTTCTTAACATCTACCAGATATGCACATGGTAGGTCTATTGATGATAATGAGATAAGCACAAGAGTGGATATCTATTTTTACCCAAATTGATAGGTATGACATCTGCAGTTAAAAGACAAACCTAATTCTTTTGAATATACAGTAAAATGCAGGTATTTTTTTTTTTTTTTTTTTTTTTACTTCATTTGGAATTGTTGACCATAATTTATAAAATTATAAATAAAGTAGTGGATTTCCTTTTATATATAAGATTTAGATTAATAAAAAGCTGAAAATTATCAACATTAAATATGTACAATTTAAATAAATGAAATACCCATGTGTGCATGTGCACAATAAAATTTATTATGAAATTCTGAAAAGGTCTGTATGTGTATTAACTGAAGGACAGCATTAATTTTTGTCAGATTCAAAGAAAAGTCCTTGTTATATGGATTTTTTTTTATAATTTGGGTAGGGACATTGTTTTTCCATTGGAATGATATGTATGTTAGAATTGTTACAGTTGAATAAGACAAGACAATTTGCTAAAATGAAGAAAGGTCAGTATTCCTTCAAATACATGACTAATACATGTTTAAATCATGCCTTGTGTATAAGGTTTTATTTCACTGTAATCTGTACTACTACTGCAGCTACCATTTGATTGGGAGGTTTAAATATGTTACTGGTAGAAATATGTACCATAAATTACTGTACCATGTATAATGTGTAAATGGATTTTTATGCTTACATAGATTGAACTGCCAATAACCTTGCAATGTAGTATTTGCAAGTTTTTTTACATTGATTGGTCATAGTTTCAAATTCTGATATATTGTGGCTCAAGATGTTAACTGTTGCTGATATTTTGAAGGTGTGATACATTCATAATTACTGATCTTCAGTGATTCAAGTGTCTGGTTTATGTTGCCTCTAAGTTGCTGTGCCAGTAAATGCATTTGGTTCTCCTTTTCCATAAAACCA
Source organism: Erpetoichthys calabaricus (assembly GCF_900747795.2). Lineage (NCBI taxonomy): Eukaryota > Metazoa > Chordata > Cladistia > Polypteriformes > Polypteridae > Erpetoichthys > Erpetoichthys calabaricus. The sequence goes on along the minus strand of NC_041396.2, from coordinate 253,008,696 downwards.
AATGCACATGTTCAGTACACCCAACTGAAATATGCAGAGAATTGGTGTAAGGCCGAGTTACAAAGATTGAAAGGAGCAATAAACTTGTTGAAAAGAAGGTCTCTATATTGGTTGCTACAACACTGATTGGATATGAAAAATCTATGTGCATAAACAGTAATGAGTAAGGCTTGTTGGGTTCTAGTTTTAGCCAGCATTACAGGCAACCTTTCCAGTAACCAAAAAACAATGTCTGCAACCATGAAGCCTGAGCAAAGTGGTTATTCCTTTTATACTACTTAGATATATTTTTATATATATATATATATATTAATATTAAATGTCACTAGTATTAGATTGTCACTTACCAGTCTCCAAAAATAAAGTATTGATAGTAGGATGCCAGATTACTGAAACGGTGAAAAACATGATATATAGTCACACGCTTATTGATTTGTGTTGTTGGTGGTTGATACCCATGTACAACTGAGCTCACATTTTAAAGGTGTTTTTTAAATCTCCCCATAACCACAAAGCCCTACCTTTAAGTTGACACAGTTGTTTGTATTTGTGCTGTTTTATGACCAATATTTTCCTGATTTGTATAGAAAATATCCCAGAGAAATGGACTCCTGAGGTAAAACATTTTTGCCCTAATGTGCCTATCATCCTTGTTGGAAACAAAAAGGACCTGCGAAATGATGAGCATACAAGGAGGGAATTGGCCAAAATGAAGCAGGTGAGTTAGGCAACACTTCCAGGCTAAGTTTACATGGTGAACTAGTACTGCAAAAGTATTGTGAAACCCAAATTTTAGAATGGTATGGTATTGGCATTTTGGGGGTTTTTGGTACCAGAACTTGAGATTTCTGAACTCTTTGAGACCCTCCCCAACAGGACAACATGCAGAAACACACAGAAATGCAATTGCCTCTTTTGAGACCCTCCATAAGAGGATGACACACAGAAGCGTACCGCGTCTGTTGAGGGTTGTTTGTCTGTCGCTGAAGCAACAGTAGATTCGGCCACAGAAACTATTACAAGCTGACCACTGCCACACGCAAAGCGCCAGTTGCCTGATGGGTGATGCAGGGAACATTATAACTTGGCCACTGACCTGGCCCGAACCTGCCTGTTTGCTGTGTCTGTCTATAGTAGAATGGTAGATCCTGCTACAATAAATAATAATAATAATAATTTTTTGCATTTATATAGCGCTTTTCTCACTACTCAAAGCGCTCAGCAATTGCAGGTTAAGGGCCTTGCTTAAGGGCTCAACAGAGCAGAGTCCCTAATGGCATTGACGGGATTCGAACTGGCAACCTTCCGATTGCCAGTGCAGATCTCTAGCCTCAGAGCCACCACTCCCATTGCTGTTACTGTTTTGAATTGAATAAAGCTGGTTTTACTAAAGTAATAATAATAATTCATTACATTTATATAGCGCTTTTCTCAGTACTCAAAGCGCTATCCACACAGGGAGGAAATGGGAAGCGAACCCACAATCTTCCACAGTCTCCTTATTGCAAAGCAGCAGCACTACCACTGCACCACCTGTACTGAGACTTCACCTAGTCTTTGGGTTGCAAGGCACCGACTCACGCATCACAAAGTAAACTCGTTATTGCAGTTGTGGAAAAAGTTTTGTTTTGTAGACTGAACACCCCTTTGATATAATTGGGACTTCACACCTATCAAGGGAGGACGTTGTGGGCCCAATGGCACGGCATAGTAGGGAAGCAAGCAATTGTGCTCCACTCCGGGGAGGCCAGAGTAAGATGAGAAGGGGGCATGGTTAGGAGTTATTTGCTTCTGAACCATTTTGGTGCCAGTACAGAGATCTTAAAGCTGGTATCGATAACTAAGAATTAAAATTTTAGTACCAAGGCGACACTATTCCACACTAATAAGAATTACCATATCAAAGGTTTAAATGAAAGCTATCAGAACTTTAACTCCTTAAAGTAAACAGTTCCATTTGATTGTCTTTGCCTTCTTATGGCTTTTTTTAAAAGACAGAAAAGCTAATTGCGTAGACAGTGAACCCAACTCAGTCATACAGTTAAAACCCAACAGTTTCTTGGAGATCCGTCCCACCTAATCAAATCCCACAACATCTGTTATTTTGTGGAATTCATACATTAAGAGGTAATTTACGCAGAGTGTGCATAGGACAGTCTTTGGATAATTCTCCTGCACTCCAAGCGTTTTAGACTGCTTTTATATCAACTCTAAATTGGTCTAATGGAGATGTGTTTTTTAACTGTCATCCTACAGACTCTGATGTTCTTACCTTTTATGCAGTTTTGCATTTGGGCCTTCTTTTTCTTTTTCTATCCTGGTTAGATGCAGTTTGCCCTCTTTAGACGGTAATGGACACCTTTGCATGAAATCTTCGGTTTCTTGGCAGTCTGGCACATGGAATAGGTTTCGTTAAACAACAATGCTTTGACATGTTTATTGGGAAAGCAGTTTCATTTTGGACATTTTTTAGCCCAGAATTGAACTTGAGGAATGCCAGTACCTTACAACCCTATGAAAGATGGTTTGCTTTATTGAACAGAATAACAGGTTTCAAAAGTGCTAACACGATAACAAAGGTTACTATAATAACCACGTAGCTTTAAACATGATTGGTTAAGGGTGAGCTAAGAGAGTTTGTCATTAGAACACTGGAGTAATGGTTGCTGATTAAAATGTGGCTTTGCAGTTTCATGTTGTTAAAATAAAAATTTTAAATGTACCCTGATTTTAAAAAAAAGTTGTCAAAAAACATGAAAACTTTTGGGTTACTCCAAACTTTTGAAGCTTGTGTAGGTGACTGGAGCTCCTTTACCAAAAGTTTACCAAAGTGTTGCTAGTGGTGATCGTCTCTAGCAGCATGACAATCCCTGAACCTGTGATTCTGGATATATTAATTTATTCTGAAAGTTTTAGCACCTAGTATTGGCAGAATTTCTTGAATGCTCTATCTTTTTAAAGGGCCGAATTGCATAATCAGCAGCATGGAGCAGTGCCCAGTACATGAGCTTGGCTTGCATTCTTTATCTCATGTTATTGGCAGTTGGACACTTCTAAGCAGAATTAAAATCCAGTTCTAATCATGGATCAATCAGCATGTTTGGTTTTGCTAGAACTGGTTTCATTTTTTATTTATCATAACAAATGTTTTAAAATAGTCTTGTTTTAATTGTAGTCCAGAATAAGATTTAAAATATGTGTGTGTATTTTAAATAAACTAGATTAACAAAACAAAATTGTGAATAGCATCGTAACATTTATTTATAGCAAAGAGAACACGTGTCACTGAATGCAACCAGCAATATTCGCTGCTGCTCAATAAGCTCTGTCACTGGTAAGCAGCTCTGTTTAGCGGAGCAGTGGTTTTGATTGTGGTCATTTGTTTTTGGTTATTGTTCCACCTGCATTTTTTGCTGTTTAGAGCATTGTGGTACATTGGTTATCACTGCTGCCTCACTATTAAGGTCCCATTGTCAAAATTCTTATGCATATATGCCGTGCTTGTCAGTAACCTTGTTCACCAGATATTTTCCTGAAAATTTGCCATGTAGTCGGCTTAGACAAACGTCTTATTTTCCATCACTGCCATGTTATGCAAGGCCTGCATGAAATCACAGGGCCGCAACAGAAAATCACAGAACTGTTTGTGGTTATTGTTCCACTGCATTTTTGTGGTGCATTGGTTATCACTGCTTTCTTGCTGTTAAGGTCCCATTTTTGGCCATAATAATCAGTCCAGGAGAGTTGTCAGACACTTCTCTAACCCTCTGGGATACTTAAGACCATAGCATCATTTATAACCCACTTAAAACTATATCAGTTCTGTAAGTGGGTGTGCTGCCTCGGGATGTATGATGGGGTGAGTGGTGCTATTTGCGTTTGCACAAGAGAATGGTTAGTTCCAATTGCCTCATGTGCTTCCCATGAGTTGTAATTGAGATACTGCAACCGCAGAGGGAGAAGAGGCAAAGTAGTTAGTAGCCCCACAGAGCAGCTAACGAGCAATCACTCCAGGGGTGCATCATCCCCTGATGTCTTCCTAGTGATCCTGAAGATGCTGAGAGAAGCACAGTGGAAAGCGGAATACAGTCAGCTCGGAGCATATTGGTGGGACAAGAACCAGAATGGCGCACCACAGCTGCTAAAGGCTTTAACAGCTGGAAAACTGTTGTAGTGAACTGGGGAAACAAAGAAGGATCACTATAACAAGAGAAAAAACATTTTCTCCCACCTAACATGCCTAAATACTAAGAGAGCATTTTTACAGGAGACTTGTTTAACAAGTAAGGACCAGTTTAGATGGTAAAGAGATTGGATTTGCCACGTTTTTCCACTCCAGCTATACAAAGAAAACTGAAGGTGTTGGAATCTTAATACATAAAACAATTTCCTTTGTTGTATCAATAGTACAGTATGAAAAAGTTTGGGAACCCCTCTTAATTCTTTGGATTTTTGTTTCATTGGCTGAGATTTCAAAGTAGCATCTTCAATTTTAATATATGACATGCCTTATGGAAACAGTAGTATTTCAGCAGTGACATTAAGCATATTGGATTAACAGAAAATATGCAATATGCATCATAACAAAATTAGACAGGTGCATAAATTTGGGCACCCCAACAGAGATATTACATCAATACTTAGTTGAGCCGCCTTTTGCAAATATTTCAGCCTCTAGACGCCTCCTATAGCCTTTGAATGTCTGGATTCTGGATGGAGGTATTTTTGACCATTCTTCCGTACAAAATCTCTCCAGTTCAATTAAATTTGATGGCTGCCGAGCATGGACAGCCTGCTTCAAATCATCACATACAGTGGTGTGAAAAACTATTTGCCCCCTTCCTGATTTCTTATTCTTTTGCATGTTTGTCACACAAAATGTTTCTGATCATCAAACACATTTAACCATTAGTCAAATATAACACAAGTAAACACAAAATGCAGTTTGTAAATGGTGGTTTTTATTATTTAGGGAGAAAAAAAAATCCAAACCTACATGGCCCTGTGTGAAAAAGTAATTGCCCCCTGAACCTAATAACTGGTTGGGCCACCCTTAGCAGCAATAACTGCAATCAAGCGTTTGCGATAACTTGCAATGAGTCTATTACAGCGCTCTGGAGGAATTTTGGCCCACTCATCTTTGCAAAATTGTTGTAATTCAGCTTTATTTGAGGGTTTTCTAGCATGAACCGCCTTTTTAAGGTCATGCCATAGCATCTCAATTGGATTCAGGTCAGGACTTTGACTAGGCCACTCCAAAGTCTTCAGTTTGTTTTTCTTCAGCCATTCAGAGGTGGATTTGCTGGTGTGTTTTGGGTCATTGTCCTGTTGCAGCACCCAAGATCGCTTCAGCTTGAGTTGACGAACAGATGGCCGGACATTCTCCTTCAGGATTTTTTGGTAGACAGTAGAATTCATGGTTCCATCTATCACAGCAAGCCTTCCAGGTCCTGAAGCAGCAAAACAACCCCAGACCATCACACTACCACCACCATATTTTACTGTTGGTATGATGTTCTTTTTCTGAAATGCTGTGTTCCTTTTACGCCAGATGTAACGGGACATTTGCCTTCCAAAAAGTTAAACTTTTGTCTCTTTCAGTCCACAAGGTATTTTCCCAAAAGTCTTGGCAATCATTGAGATGTTTCTTAGCAAAATTGAGACGAGCCCTAATGTTCTTTTTGCTTAACAGTGGTTTGCATCTTGGAAATCTGCCATGCAGGCCGTTTTTGCCCAGTCTCTTTCTTATGGTGGAGTCGTGAACACTGACCTTAATTGAGGCAAGTGAGGCCTGCAGTTCTTTAGACGTTGTCCTGGGGTCTTTTGTGACCTCTTGGATGAGTCGTCTCTGCGCTCTTGGGGTAATTTTGGTCGGCCGGCCACTCCTGGGAAGGTTCACCACTGTTCCATGTTTTTGCCATTTGTGGATAATGGCTCTCACTGTGGTTCGCTGGAGTCCCAAAGCTTTAGAAATGGCTTTATAACCTTTACCAGACTGATAGATCTCAATTACTTCTGTTCTCATTTGTTCCTGAATTTCTTTGGATCTTGGCATGATGTCTAGCTTTTGAGGTGCTTTTGGTCTACTTCTCTGTGTCAGGCAGCTCCTATTTAAGTGATTTCTTGATTGAAACAGGTGTGGCAGTAATCAGGCCTGGGGGTGGCTACGGAAATTGAACTCAGGTGTGATACACCACAGTTAGGTTATTTTTTAACAAGGGGGCAATTACTTTTTCACACAGGGCCATGTAGGTTTGGATTTTTTTTCTCCCTAAATAATAAAAACCATCATTTAAAAACTGCATTTTGTGTTTACTTGTGTTATATTTGACTAATGGTTAAATGTGTTTGATGATCAGAAACATTTTGTGTGACAAACATGCAAAAGAATAAGAAATCAGGAAGGGGGCAAATAGTTTTTCACACCACTGTAGATTCTCGATGATATTCAAGTCAGGGGACTGTGACGGCCATTCCTGAACATTGTACTTCTCCCTCTGCATGAATGCCTTTGTAGATTTCGAAATGTGTTTTGGATCATTGTCTTGTCAAGCTTTTTGTTAAGACCAAATAACTATATTTTTGTCTCATCAGTCCAAAGCACTTTGTTCTAAAATGAGTCTGGCTTGTCTAAATGAGCATTTGCATACAACAAGCAACTCTGTTTGTGGCGTGAGTGCAGAAAGGGCTTCTTTCTCATCACCCTGCCATACAGATGTTCTTTGTGCAAATTGCGCTGAATTGTAGAACGATGTACAGATACAACATCTGCAGCAAGATGTTCTTGCAGGGCTTTGGAGGTGACCTGTGGGTTGTCTGTAACCTTTCTCACAATCCTGTGCATATGCCGCTTCTGTATTTTTCTTGGCATGCCAGACCCGGGTTTAACAGCAACTGTGCCTGTGGCCTTCCATTTCCTGATTCCATTCCTTACAGTTGAAACTGACAGTTTAAACCTCTGAGATAGCTTTTTGTAGCCTTCCCCTAAACCAGGGGTACTCAAAGTTTTTGAATGCCGGTCCACATTCAGTTCACCACCAACCATCGAGGTCTGCTATAGCCAGGTTTACCGTGTAGGTCTGTAGGAGGCTAGTAATAGATTCAACGCAAATGATAAAATTTTTACAGAAGACCAAGACATGCACAAAACATGGAAAACAATTCAAAAAAGTCACATGACTACTTGCAATTAACACACCAATTACAACAGTTGGTACGTAAATGATTGACACTCAGTGTGAAGTGTGAAACTGTTGTTTCGATTTCATAATGGCAGCATAGGTCGGTGAGTAACCAGTCAGTGCAATTCTCATTGCATTCCTGAGGTTCTGGTTGGTAATTACACTTCGATGTTTCGTCTTGATAGTGTTCATAGTGGAGAACGCACACTCACAAGAATATGTTGAACCAAACATAGTGACCACGGAAATCGCCAGTTTCTTTGCAGCAGGATATTGAGAATCTGGAACAAACTTTGACCAAAATATTGTTCTGCCGACTTTGTTCAATTTTGCTTTCAAAACGTGAGAATCTTGCAAATCAGCTGCTTCCATTTGCAACAGTGACGGGTTTGAGTTCGAAGAAATTGAGGCAGCCACAGATGTCCATTCACCGTCAGGCTGGACAATGAAAGGACCAGCAACAAACAAAAACACAGGCTTCAGTTTTCTGAAATCCTTAAAACGTTCATCAAACTCGACCTTCAAATGATGTAGTAATGTGGAAATCAACTGAAAACATACCTGTTGATCAGCTGTCATGCAGCTCTTCAGGTTTGGGAAATGCAGCATCTTGCCACCTTCCAAGTCATTGGTGAAAATGCTCAGTTTTGTTTCAAAGGCACAACATTTTTCTTGAAATTCGACAACGTTTTTGTCTGCACCCTGAAGTGACAAATTCAGTGTATGTATATGTCCCATAATATCAACAAGAAATGCCAGCAGTGCGACCTTGTCACTGTCTTGAGTAAATGTTAAAAATTCTGCAGCTTTCTTTGTATTCAAGGACTGCAGGAAGTCAGCTACATGTTCACGGAGATTCCAGAACCTTTCCAACACACGGCCCTTGCTTAACCATCTGACGTCATTGTGAAGCAGCAAATCTCCAAATTCTGCAGACTTCTCTTCAAAAAAGAACGAAACAGACGATGCTGCAGAGACTAATTACATCGTAAAAAAATCACTAATTTCACAAGAGTAGACATTACTTCTGCCAGTTCGTCACAAAGTTTTGAACAGATGGCCGACTGATGAATGATGCAGTGATAAGCAACAAGGTTGGGCTGAAGTGCCTTCATACGAGTGACAAGTCCTCTATCTTTACCAGTCATTGCTGGTGCCCCGTCTGTTGTAAGGTAAACCATTTTTGTTACATCCAATCCAGCTGCATACATAAACTGCGATAATGCTGAAAACACGTCCTCGCCGCGGGTCTGTTTTGCTAGCGGTAGTAATGTCAGAAACTCTTCAACAAAATTATGGCCATCAAAAAATCTTGTGAACACACAGAGTTGAGACATGTCAGTTTTATCAGTGGATTCATCGCACGCTAGAGCAAACATTTCAGCCTGTTTAAAATCTGATATTAACTCACCACCGACATTGTCAGAAAGGTCATCTGCACGACGACTAGCAGTACTGTCTGATAATGGTATCTGCTGAATCAGTTCAACACACTTTTTGTCGCTAAACAGAACCGAAGAAGCAGACATTCTTTAACAACCTCTGCATCAGTAAATGCTTTCTTATGTCTGCCAAGAACCTAAACAATGCGTAGCGAAGCTTCTGTAACATTTGATTGTGTGGTGGTCGCTTTTGTCATCAGCTATGAACTCTCTACCAACGACGACTTAAGGGCGTCGATCTTATGCGAACGGAGCCCTGACTTTGGTGGATAATTCGCATTGTAGTACTCGGCATTTTATATGCCAAACAGCTTTCAAAAATGCCAGATTTCAGTTATTTGTAAAAAATGCCAGTTGGCAACCCTACTATAGAGTAAATAATAAAACAACAATCATTTTGGTGCTTTTATATTCGGACTTTTGACTTATGCAGAAGACAGTCGCGGTCCGGCAAAAACGTCTTGGCGGTCCGGATTGTGGACCGCAGTCCGCCGTTTGAATACCCCTACCCTAAACCATGATACTGAACAATCTTTGTTTTCAGATCTTTTGAGAGTTGCTTTGAGGATCCCATGCTGTCACTCCAGAGGAGAGTCAGAGTGAAACACAATTTGCAATTGACCACCTTAAATATCCTTTCTCATGATTGGACACACCTGTCTATGAAGTTCAAGGCTTAACAAGCTAATTCCAACCAATTTGGTGTTGCAAGTAATCATTGTTACATTCAGATCAGCAAAATTACAAGGTGACCCACATTTTTGCACAGCCAGTTTTTCACATTTGATTTAATTTCATACAACTAAATACTGCTTCACTAAATATCTTTGTTCGGAAAACAACCCAGTGCTTAGATGTTCCTAGGAAATGAAAGACATACCACTGTTATCTTTTTTTTTTTTTTTTTTGTTGTTGTTGTTGTTGAAAGTAGAGTAAATTATTATGCAGGCTGAGAGGGGTTACCAAACTTTTTCATGTGACTGTATCTTAACTTGAAGGTTGATATGTCATGGTGATGGGTAATGGTATTCAAATATAATGTAATTTTGATAAATATCTATCCATCTAATGTGGATGATAGATTTTATCCAAAATGTATTTGCATCTTTTCCCATTATGAACACTCATAAAATTAAAATAGCTGGATACTTTAATGGTGTTTTAAATCCAGACCTGGATAGGTCTCCAACTACTGTGGCAATAACATCTAATACCGCAAAAACAATCCCACAGTTTGTAATGGATCATAACTTACAGTATCACACCCATGGAGATTCTTAAATCCAAACTTGAGAATATTCCATCATCTCACCAATACATCATAGTTACTCAAGAATGTATTATCTCTTATCCAAAATTTAATGCCCACTATCAAGCACTTCAAGGCAGAAAATCTTTTATCTGTTGCACCTCTGCATGGTCACTTTTTCTACCCTGTCAAACCTACACAGTATATGTTTGGAAAATGTCCACAATTAAAATTTATTTAAGAGAATTGTATATAGATAATGTCTTTGCATCGTAATGAACAATTATGCTTCAAATTTAACTTCCCAGCATCACAATTGTTTTCACTTCTTTCAAATCAGAAACTTTGCTAAAATGAACCTACCCAATTTTCCACACCTTCCACCATTTTTTATTCCAGAGGAAATACTGATCAATCTTTGACTCTGACAGCATTTCAGTAATATATTCAAACATTTTAAAGTCTTTTCCTTTCAAAGATCGTAGGATATGGTGGGGAAAGGATCTTTCACTTAACATTTCAGAAAAGGAGTGGAAGGCAAGCTATGCATAGATTACACCTTGCATTTATTATTTATTGACTGTTTATTGGAGGCTTTATTAAGAGCACTGCACTTTGAATTTTGATTTGTTGAATAAAAGCATTAATGCACTTTCACCACCTCTTGCAATGCTATGGATCCTCATTTGCTCTGCTCATCCTGGTTGCATTATCGATGGTTTCATGTTCAAGTGGTGCCTGGGTGTGTGCAGCTAACTCTGAACTCGCATTTCCTTTTGACCTCCGTGCATTTTGCCTAGTTTTGCAAAGTTTCCAAACATTTCCTCAATTTCACTAAACTTGTGGAGAAGCAAACTCTTTGGAGTCACTCCATCATTACTGAAGTTTAGGTTTAAATTATTTGTATTTTATGATTTAAATTATTACTGCTTCTGTCTAATTGTAGTTTGAAATATTTGTTTTAAATTAACTAACAAAGCATTATGCTTTTTTTTGGCCTATATTTCCTTTCCTTTGATAAATGTTTTTAGTGCAAGGTCTATCTTCTAAATTTCTTTTTGTCATTACACTGTTTTTAACATTAAAAAATGTAAATCATTCGAATTTTAAATGGGATAGATTAGAGTGGGATGAGTGTTGTGGGTTTCATTTTTTCTTTTTAGTAATCATTACATGGTTATTCTATACTGACATAATTCTTCTCCTTGTCCATAAAATAGTTGTATCAAAAAGAAATTTTATCAGACATCATTAGTGTCCAGGTTTTTTATAAATTGGTATGTGCAAATTTGATCAGTATCAAATGAGGTACTGTGGTGTTTTGCTTTTTCTCACAGGGCTCATTTTATAAATATTTTGTAATTAATAGTTAAGTTTTTGATGAGGGAGAACATACTAGTTAACATTAGTCCATATTAGAACATATTAGTCCATTTCAATGTCCTCATTTGTACCAGTTTGGCTATACTTTATATTTTGTGTTTTTTTTTTTTTTTTTTTTTAAATAAAAGAGGTGATATTTGTATTCATGTAACATGGTCAAAGTCATTCATCAAACAATAAACTTATAATTTGCAACTGCACTGTTTTTCATTATTACATCATAAGCCTTGGGGTCCATACTGATACGTCATAGACCCTGGAGATTGAGTTTGATTCTTGCCTGGTTACTATGTCAAGTTTTGTATGTTTTCTCATGTATTTTAATATATATTCCAAGTTCAAAAAATTTGTAATATAAATTGAGTAGGAACTCTAAAATCCCAAAATTAGCATTAATATGTGCCCTGTGGTAAACAACCACATTCAGAGTTGTTGTCTGCTACATGCCTAACTTTGAAAAGAATGGATTTTTGACTCACGGCAACAGTGGGAAATGAATTTAATAATGTGAATGCAAGCCTAAAAAATAATAAAAGGGTCCACTGAAATAATCATGTCTTACGTTAGATTGTCCTTTCTTACAAAAGTACTAAAATAGTGGAGCTAAAATATAAAGTATATCTTGCTTCAAACCAAGTTCATTCCTTAGGACAGTCCTTCTAACCTTTCATTTCTGTTGATTTCATAGGAACCTGTAAGGCCAGAAGAAGGGAGAGATATGTCAAACAGGATCAGTGCTTTTGGCTACCTGGAGTGCTCTGCTAAGACAAAGGAGGGGGTACGGGAAGTGTTTGAAATGGCAACACGGGCAGCCCTACAGGTGCGGAAGCGCAAAAAGAGAAATGGGTGCCTGCTGTTGTGAAATGGAATGACAAAGAAGGTTAACAAATCTAGTAACTTTTCCAACAACCATCTGTACTGTATATTCTCCCCACTTTCTCTCATGCACATTTTTCATGGCCCAGGAGCTAATTTCACCTCTGTGGCTCACATTGTGGGATTCTTGTTTGTGGGTAGATGTGGGGACCCTAATTGAATTCAGCTACGCATCTGACAAGATGCTTTACAGAATGAAGTTTAAAAAGAAAAAAAAGTCTTATTTTTGGTTAGGGGAACCTGTCCCATGACCTACAGTTTGCCTTGGTCTTTTTTTGTGTGTGGAGATTATATATATATATATATATATATATATATATATATATATATATATATATATATATATATATATATATATATATATATATATATATAATAATTTTTGTCAGTCCCTTTCTTTCTTCTCTTGTACTACTTACCAATTTTTGTCTTCATTTGTTTCCTGGTTGACAAGGTGGGGCAGCATGCCATCATATTAGTGTGCCGTACTTGTGTTTTGAGGATCAGGGTGCAACAGAATTGGTTGCCAGAGCTGGCCAAATTGAATGTGTCTTTAAGATATCTCAGCTTGCTGACTTGCTGTGACTGTTGGAAAAATGGTCTAGATTTCTATATAAATATAAAGAAAGACAAGTATACTTGAATGTTCCTCTTTTTTTCTGTCAGGCCACGAGAGATAGCATTTTCATTTCTACAGAACACAACTACAAGAAAGTGATTTATTTGTCTAAAATGCACATAGAGGTATTTTAAGTTGTATTTTTTTTTGTAAAGCAGATACTTAAGTCTTGCTTCAGGAGATGGCTGGCTATTTCACCAGCACTCTTGAGGTTGGTTAGAGCAATAATAATGACTACAGTGAGATATGATAGTAAATTTACCATTTTTAAGCTATATAATGCTGACAAGCACACAAGTACTGGCTTGAGCAGTTGGTGTAAATAAAGACTCCAGAAATGAAATATATGGAACTGAGAAATCATCAAGCGCACCAGCCAGGTCTCTGAATCTGAGGCCTTAGTGTGCTACCTTGTTTATGATCATTTACTTGGTATGCTCTTCCTAAGCAGGAAAAGGAAGTGTGTGTCAAGTTTTGGGTTTTTTTTTGTTTTTTTTTGTAAATGTTGCCATTCTTTCATTTTCAAAATAAATCCTTTTATGTGAGTTGCTGTCAGATGAATATATGATAGTTTTATCTCATTACAACTCCAAGACCAAATCTGTTAAGCCAAGTGTAATAGAATGACTTGTTTTGCATAGCTTGATTTCAGAAAGTGATGGGCTTTTATATATTATAACCATTAGCCAAGTTCTTGATTTCAGTTTTACCTGGTTTTTCAGTTGTTTACAAGATCTTATTCTAATTTGCATTCTGATTTGATGTTTGATTAAAAAATAGAATATTCAGAGTTTTAAAAAAAAATATTGTAACTCTTCTAAATAATGCCTAAAAATGTTAGTCACTTGTTTCCTAACCTTATAATGTAAAAAACTTTAATTTTACATTACGTTTTCCATGCACCAAAGCTTCTGCTAGCAAGAAAAAGCAAAGGCGTTTGTAGGCAGCTCAGGGGCAGGCCCTAATGGAGCAGCTTCACAGGCAAGGGACTGAGAACAACAGAAAAGCTTGTTAGTTGCCGCCTTATTTTGCTTAACTTCTTTCAGTAGTCTACAAAGAGCTAAGACTGTTTTTCATTTACCATTTTTTGTAACCAGAAAGCTTATTTGAGTGCTGTGACAACAGTGGGTATGTTTATTGAGCATCATCTGTGGTCAGGCTCTGGTGACCACTTGCACCTGCCTTTTGATAAATTTTGTGAATACTATTCTTAAATCTGTGAAGCTGTAAGGGAGAGGTATGCACGCTTTCTTTTTTTTTTGTTTTTTTAAAAAGGCAAATTTCTACAAAAGCCCATTGTCAGTGCTTTGTAATTCAGTGAATTTTGCTGTAGTGAATGTTCAAAGAAATCAAACAAGGAATGATAATAAAAGTATTTTTTGCAGTTGTTTTGAGCTGGCTCTTTTTTTTTTTTAATAGTTGTCAGCAGGTGATGGTTATGTTGATGCTCCAAAATGTTTCAGTTATTTATAGCTGAGTACATTTTAAGACAAGGTAAGCAGTAGGCACAGTTTCATCTTAAACCAAAAACTGTAAACTTCTTTTGGCTGCTCCCGTTAGGGGTTGCCACAGCAGATCATCTTTGTCCGCATATTAATTTGCCAAAATTTTACACCGGATGCCCTTCCTGACATAACCCTCCCCATTTACCTGGGCTTGGGACCGGCACAAAGAAACACACTGGTTTGTGCATCCCCTGTGGCTGGGTTAAACCAAAAACTGTAAACAGAGTTTTCAATTTCTGCATGAATTTATGGAGTCGTGTCTTCTTTCCAGTAGGCTGTCTGTAGTGGTCTGTGTAGTGGTTTCTTTCTAACTACTGCATGAAAAGTAACTAATTGGAAGGACTTCTCTTACAGTTTTAACTTTCATGGCATATAAATAATTAATTTAAACATTTCTTATTAACAGAATGCAGCTATTTATCATCCAACCACTCTTAACTTGCACAGACAGAGTAAACAAAGTAATCAATGTAAAATTATTCCAAACAGTTGGAATCTTTTGATCTTTGCAAGGAGAACTGTGCATAATTTCGACATTCGAATAATTGTACATGCACTTACTGGCTCTTAAGGTAGCTGATGACATGTTAACGTGATATTTATCCTGGGACATGGTTTTGCTGAGTGTAAGCTTTGCCATAATTTAAGGCTACATATTTTGTCCTTTTGTCTCTTCAGTTCTGTTCCACCCAAAGGCTTTGTTCAGCTGTGGTAACAAATAATGCTCTGCACAGAAGTGTGGCAAGTGTCTGATATTGGTAAAGTTGTCAGTATGCTATGAAAATATCTGATTGGAGTTTACTCCTGTCAAGCCATTGCAATCGTACAGGATTCAAAGCTTATTTTTCATTTGCGTGCTCAATTTTTATTTTTTTTTTGTCTTTCAGCCATGGTGCAATTTTGAAAACTCATCCGCGTCAAACACATTTATTGTTGCATTTTCATACATTTAGGTCTGCCATCTCTGTAAAAATGTGTGCACCTTTCAGCAGTGTGTTCTTCACCTGTGGCTTGCCCTGTCTACTCTGTGCCATCTTCACTTCTCCATGTGGAACACAGTTGTATACTAGATGCTATTAGCTCCAAATGTATGAACAACATTATAATCCAATTCTCAATCAAATCATTACAGGATGGGTTGACTATGGAAGGGACAACTTTTCACCAATTTACATTCCGTTTTCTCATTTCACACAGCCTATGGAACACGAGTGGCAGCATGTTGTAGTATTTAGGGATGCAAATAGAGTTTCAATGTATTTTGTACGTGTGGCAGTACATCTGAACTGATTATAATACATGTTTTTTAAAATCTATACATTTTTGAAAGAGCCAAGGCTTGACTGTATGTTGCTGCAAAGTTCATGGTGCCAATTCACACTTGTGGTATGTCGTATGCATGCACATTAAAACAAATATTTAAATAAAAAATTAAATAAAAACTGGGGAAAGGAAAAAGGAGTTTGTGAGCAAGCTATGCTTGAAGCTGTTGGCCTGTGAGGTGCCTTTCACGCAAGTTGTAGACTTTCAAACTTCTGTTTTTTGTTGTGGCTTTGGGTTTGCCAGAATTGTTCCTGTCAGAGGTCCCCCAAGTTGTTAACCTATTACATTTTACCTGAAAAAGGCCCTTCGGTATAATTTTGTTTTGTTTAACCTTGTGAAGATTATAATTTACTGTGCCTTTGTACCACTTCAGATTATTCACTGGACAAAAAAATCTATTTGTTCTCTAATAATGCCTGTAGGTCTGTATCTTTGAATCCGAGAGATCCATAGTAATAAAGCAGCAACAGTCTTAAGTTAAAGCCAAACCTTGGGCCTCATTTATAAAACTTTGCTTAGGTTCCATAATAAAAATTTTGCTTATGCAAGAAAGGGAAAAAGCAAGTTCCTTTATAAATCTCAAATCAACTTAAAACTGTGCCCATGTACTTGTTGCCACTCACTGTCACTGCCTATCACTAACCATATATGGCTTTAAACAAAAAAAAAAAAGTTTTTGGATATGCATGACCTAATCCCCATATAAATTTGCCTGTGTTCCTGAGTGACATCTGTACTACAAACCATGGAGGAAAAAAGGAAACAAGGCAGAAACCGACTTCAGTGAATGCAAATTTGAAGTATAGTAGTGATCGGAGTGGAGAATCGCAAAAACATTGTTTCCTAGTCGCTCTGTAGGAGTTGCAAAGAAATGAAAAAAAAAATCAAGCGTGGGAGCAAATGAAAGCAGCAGTAATGGCAACGCCATCAGAACAGCACTCGGTTGCAGAAGTGAAGAAAAAGTGGTCAGTTACAAAGGTTGGAGTGAAAAGGAGAATTGCAGAATACAGCCATACTGTGCATGCTACTGGCAGAGGTACTGATACACCCGACCTCCGCTCCTTTGGCCTGTGAGTTGCAGTTGTCATAGGTGAAACAGCCATCAGTGGCCTTCTGTCAGACTGTGATGAGGATTCAGATGACAGGAGAGCACATTCTTTTTTTTTTTTTGCAGCATTCAATATCACAAAATTTTATAGGCAATTACGAAAATTATGGAAAATGAAGCACAGTATAATTGTGCAAGTTGTTAATGAACACACATGATCAACATGTTTGTATGTTTTATTTTACCATTTTGCAGATTGTAATTTGCCAAGTGGAGAGTGCAAAAGCAACTGCTGTCTGCCAGTGCAAGGAGCCCGACATGCCATGTTTTGAGTGATGAGGTGCTGTAGGAGTGACTGGTGCACTTCACAAAATAGATGGCATCATGAAGAAGGAAAATTCTGTAGATATATGGTAGCAACATCTCAAAGAGGTCAGCAAAGAAGTTGACGCTCAGTCGCAAATCGACAATGAACTCGAGCATACCTCCAATGGTTTACGGTATTGGAGTGGCCATCATAAAGCCCTGACCTAAATCCGATTAAAAATGTATGGTTAGAACTGAAAAGTCATGTGCAAGCAAGGCCTATGCACCTGTCCCAGTTACAAAAGTTCTGTCAGGAGGAATGGGCAAAAAATTCAAGCAACTTATTGCAAGAAACCAGTGGAAGGCTGCGTGAAACGTTTAGCGCAACTTAAACAATTTAAAAGCAATGCTACCAAATATTAACAAAGTGTATTTAAACGTGCGATCCACTGGAATTGTGATATCGTCAATAAAAAGTGGAATAAACTGTCTGTGAACACTGCTGGAAAAAATTACTTTTGCCCTACACAAAGCAGATGTCTTAAACAATATGCCAAATGTATTGTTTGTTAGTATAAAATCTCTGGAGGAGTCAAAGTGAGTTTTAAAGAATTCACCCTAAATTGTTTTTATGTTAACAACTGTACATTTTTGAAGTAGTGGCCTGTTCTATCACCAATTGTGTGTGGGAGTGCCTTTCATTGCATCTCCTCTCGTGTTTTTTTTTTTTTAATTTTTATTATTATTATACTATATTAATCCCAAAGGAAATTACTTGGTTTTTCGCATACCCCTTGGGGTCAGAGCGCAGGGTCAGCCATTGTACAGCGCCCCTGGAGCAATTGAAGGTTAAGGGCCCAGCAGAGTAGGATCTCTTTTGGCATCCTTTGGGATACCAGCACTGATCTTTAGCCTCCCTCAGAGCCACCACTCTGTTTGTGGGTTAGTGAGTAATCGGAGGAGCCAGTCTCTCTTTGGAGTACCCACTATCCCCTGAAAGAAAGATTATTCAAGTTGTCTGAAGTACTAAACTTAATTGCACTCCTATTGAAATAAGGTTTACTTGCCAAGAAACCAGCCGTCAAACGCAGCATGACCCCGAAGTCTGCATCCCACACTACTGTTTGATGAAATAAAGGAAGTGTGGTTCGAGCCAAGCCACCTTGCAATTGTTAGTTAGATGCATTTGAGCATCATGTGTTAGTTGGGTGTTAATCAAATGAAAATGCTTTCTGTTTATGAAAGCAAATTCATTCTGTAATGGCACCTTTATTGCAATATGCATGCAGTCCAATGACTTTAGAAAAATCGTCAATTTCTGCAAATTACCTTTTGATCTTAGCTTACCCAATTGACGGTCAGGAAATTAGATATATGTGGGTAGCATCTTTATTTTACCATCTCATACAAGTGGCGTGAAACCCTGAAGCCTGTCACTAAATGGCTCACGATTGTTAAAAACCTGCAATTTAAACAGTGAGAGCTCACTCACCTTCTACGTTAGTCAACTAAAATAAAACTTGTCCTGAAGAACTAATACAGGTAAACCAAACAGCAGCCCTGTTTGTCATTTCTCGGCAGCTTATACAGCACTCACAATTAAAAATGATAAAATAAGTAGCAGTGTCCCCTAGACTTGGTCAAAAGGGAACACTTTTTAAGTGAAAACGTGCAAGAGCCATCTGTGCAGTTGCATGTTCTGAAGAACATCTGTGTTACTTTGCCCCTTAAAGCATCGTATGAGGTTAGAGGTATCTATTGTCATGAAAACTGCCAGCACTACCTTTCATTTGGATTCAGTAAATAATTACTTATGTGTGCATTGCGGTAATATTGAGAAAAATGTAAAGATCTTTAGAATTGTGTTGCCATTTAACAGCATTAGACACCAACTTTATGTTACCGGCACGCAAGTCCAGGATGAGTACTTGTAAGTGGTGCTGAAGCCATTGACTAGCAGTAATGTCTACACCAGGCTGTACTTCATCGTGTCTAAATCACAATTACGGGTGACATTCCATCAGTATAGGAGCCATGTGCAGGTTGAAGGATTGTTTTTGCATACCAGCTCATAATTTCATACATGGCTGGGGGGGGCACTTGTGTAATAAATACAGGTATAGTCACTAAATAAACTTCCCAGCGGGGAATTTTAGAATTAAACTATATATAAATGGGGAATCTGAACAACATTTTGGCAGAGAAGTTCAATGGTATGGTGTGTCCTACTGGATAAACACACACTCGGCTTTACTGTATATACAGTCCTGATCAAAAGTTTAAGACCACTTGAAAAATGGCAAAAAATCATATTTTGCATGGTTGGATCTTAACAAGGTTCCAAGTAGAGCTTCAACATGCAACAAGAAGAAATGGGAGTGAGATAAAACAGTTTTTGAGCATTCAATTAATTGAAAATAACGATTAAATTGAAACAGGCTGTTTTACAGCTGATCAAAATTTTAGGACCACATGCCTTTAAAAGGCCAAATCTGTGCAAAGATGTGGAGTCATTGTCATTTTCTGTCAGGTAGTCACACGTTCTGATGGCAAAGGCAAAAAAACTCTCCCTTTTTGAACGTGGTTGGGTTGTTGAACTGCATAAGCAGGGTCTCTCACAGCGCGCCATCGCTGCTGAGGTGGGACGCAGTAAGACAGTCATTTGGAATTTCTTAAATGATCCTGAGGGTTATGGAACAAAAAAGTCAAGTGGAAGACCCAAAAAAATTTCACCAGCACTGAGCCGGAGGATCCAATTGGCTGTCCGTCAAGACACTGGACGATCCTTGACCCAAATTAAGGCCGTTACTGGTGCTGACTGCAGCCCCATAACCATCAGACGGCATCTGAGACAAAAACAAAAAACGTCTTCAAAGACCTCGTCTCCTTGAACGCCACAGAACTGCTCGTTTGGACTTTGCAAGAGAGCACCAAACATGGGACATTCAAAGGTGGAAGAAAGTTTTATTCTCTGATGAGAAAAAATGTAACCTTGATGGTCCTGATGGTTTCCAACATTACTGGCATGACAAGCAGATCCCACCTGAGATGTTTTCTACGTGCCACAGTGGAGGGGACTCCATAATGGTCTGGGGTGCTTTTTCCTTCAGTGGAACAATGGAGCTTCAGGAAGTGCAGGGGCGTCAAACGGCCGCTGGCTATGTCCAGATGTTGCAGAGAGCATTCCTCATGACTGAGGGCCCTCGTCTGTGTGGTAACGACTGGGTTTTTCAAAAGGACAACGCTACAGTACACAATGCCCGCAGGACAAGGGACTTCTTCCAGGAGAATAACATCACTCTTTTGGCCCATCCTGCTTTTTCAAGTGGTCTTAAACTTTTGATCAGGACTGTATAAATGATTCCCATATGCTTAGGTCTGAAATGTGTCGTTTTGAACTTTCTGCGAGTGGTTCTTACCACTTGGAGAAATGTTCCCACTCACCTCATGAAAACGCTTGCATCAAGCATGCCGCAACGAATTTTTGAAGTGATCAACAATAACGGTGGAGCTACTCAGTTATGAGTTCATGTTTGGAAGTTTGATTTCTGTTTTGGGGGGGTTTACGGGTTTTTTTGGAGGTGTGGTCTTAAACTTTTGGTCAGCTGTTAAACAGCCTGTTTCAGTTTAATCGTTGTTTCCATTAAATTGCATGCTCAACAAATGTTTTGTCTCACTCCCATTTCTTCTTGTTGCATGTTGAAGCTCTACTTGGAACCTTGTTAAGATCCAACCATGCAAAATATGATTTTTTGCCATTTTTCAAGTGGTCTTAAACTTTTGATCAGGACTGTATTAGAGATGTGTTGGTCACACTAACATGTGGCTCTGTATTGTTATTGTTATTTATTGTACTTCGCCAGAGGTTAGTTATGAGATCAGGACACATCACAACTAGTTTTACAGATCTTCTTAACAATTAGAATACAGACTGGTAAAGTGATTCACTCCGGGTCAGTTCGTGAGTCAAAGCGAAATACTGGGCTGGCAATCTTAGGTGGTGCCAAGTTACACAGAAAGGCAGGAGGACCTGACCAAGTGGACAATCAGAATACGGATCACCTGCAATAATTTTCTAATTTATTGGTTATGTTATGCACTTGAAATCTTAACATTTTTAAACCTTTATAAATAAACTATTTGCAGAAGTGTTATTCCATTAAACATGAAGCAGCTGCAGCTTTTCCTGCAATGAAAACCTCTGTCTCTGGTGCCATCTAGTGGCAGCACACTTGTAAAATACCCGACGGTCTAATTGAATTGGTCCTATGGGACCCCTGCTGTTTTTGTTTTAATTGAATTCTAATCTTAATTAAAATGTGGTTATTTCAGTATTTGTAACGCTTTGTGTTCTATCAACCAGAGGAGTGAACCACTGATTATGAAATGTGTTGGGATATAAACCTGTAATAAAAAGGGTCTCCGAGTAGAGCTCGAGTCTTGCTGGTGTAGCATGAAGAAGAGGGGAACTGATAACATGGAGGAAGAAAGTAAAAGTTAGCACACTGACTCTGAGAAGAGATTTTTTTAGTTTGTGGAAGTCATCTTTGTAAAGAGTTGCAGTTGTTTAATTTTGGTGTTGTCCTGCACACTTTTTGGGATTTCATTTATTAGCAGTTTCATGATTTTCTGGGTGCTCAGCCCCAGTCCATCCCTATTGCCTGCATGGTGACTCTCTCCATTTTTATGCCTTCTCCTCAGTTTCTTTTGCCATGTGAAATTCATCAGGTAGCAGTCATGTGATGGGCAGGTCCAATGAAACACCACTTGCAACCAGACTGGAGGCTTTCCCAATGGCAGGATGCACAATTCTAGGGTGAAGTTCCTCCATCAAGTTCTCTCTTTCATTTCTTTTCCTCCTCCCATCAAGTGACTTGTAGCAAGAAGGGCAACAGTAACCATTTTGAAATAAAAAGAGGACACCCTGATTGAACACTAGACATGGGGAGCCCTTTAGCTGGCTAAGATGGCTGCAGTCGACAGCGTCAATGAGAACCCTTAACTGAGAGTGACGCTGCCTGAGAAACGTTTATCACCAGTAATGCGACTCTCTGTCAGTCTTCTTTGTGCTGTCCGGTGCTTGAGGGGATGATAAAAGAGGCTTCCACGGGACTCTGTGTGCGGCTGCTGCTTTGGGGCTGTTTTGGGAGTTTGCCCTTTGCTCCTCAGTTCTTTTCCTATCATCCTGCACCAAGTCTATTTAGGTCGCACTGTTTCTTTTCCCCCCCAGGTGTCCATTGAAAAGCTATTTTTGGTAATGAGCTGGAAGTCATCTGACATACAGTCATGGCCGAAATTATCAGCACCCCTGGAATTTTCCCAGAAAATGCACCATTTCTCCCAGAAAATTGTTGCAATTACAAATGTTTTGGTATACACATGTTTATTTTCTTTATGTGCATTGGAACAACACAAAAAAAAGAGAAAAAAAGCCAAATCTGACATCATGTCACACAGAACATTAAAAATGGGCCGGACAAAATTATTGGCACCTTTTCAAAATTGTGGGTAAATCATTTTATTTCAAGCATATGATGCTCGTTTGAACTCTCCTGTGGCAAGAAACAGGTGCTGGCAATATAGTAGTCACACCTGAAGCCAGTTAAAATGGAGAAAAGTTGACTCAACCTTTCTGTTGTGTGTCTGAGTGTGCCACACTAAGCATGGAGAACAGAAAGAAGAGCAGAGAATTGTCTGAGGACTTGAGAACAAAAATTGTGGAAAAATATCAACAATCTCAAGGCTCCAGAGATCTTCATGTTCCTTTGTCCACTGTGCGCAACATAATCGAGAAGTTCATAACACATGGCACTGTAGCTAATCTCCCTGGACGTGAACGAAAGAGAAAAATTGATAAAAGACTGCAACGAAGGATAGTCCGAATGGTGGATAAACAACCCCAATCAACTTCAAAACATATTCAAGCTGTTCTGCAGACTCAGGGTGCAACAGTGTCAGCTCGAACTATCCGTCGACATCTGAGTGAAATGAAACGCTATGGCAGGAGAGCCAGGAGGACCCCACTGCTGACACAGAAACATAAAAAAGCCAGACTGGAGTTTGCCAAAATGTACTTGAGGAAGCCAAAATCCTTCTGGGCGAACGTCTTGTGGACAGATGAGACCAAGGTAGAGCTTTTTGGTAAAGCTCATCATTCTACTGTTTACAGAAAACGGAATGAGACCAATGAAGAAAAGAACACAGTACCTACAGTCAAACATGGTGGAGGTTCTAAGATGTTTTGGGGATGTTTTGCTGCCTCTGGCACTGGATGCCTTGATTGTGTGCAAGACATCATGAAATCTTAAGACTACCAAACGATATTGGGGCGCAATGTAGAGCCCAGTGTCAAAAAGCTGGGTCTGTGTCAGAGGTCATGGGTGTTCCAGCAGGACAATGACCCCAAACATACCCCTAAAAGCACTCCTAAATGGTTGAAGACAAAGCTCTGGAGAGTTCTGAAGTGGCCAGCAATGAGTCCGGATCTAAATCTGATTGAACACTTATGGAGTGATCTCAAAATTGCTGTTGGGAGAAGGCGCCCTTCAAATCTGAGAGACCTTGAGCAGTTTGCAAAAGAAGAGTGGTCAGAAATTCCAGTTGAGAGGTGTAACAAGCTTGTTGATGGTTATAGGAAGCACTTGATTTCAGTTATTTTTTCCAAAGGGCGTGCAACCAAATATTAAGTTGAGGGTGCCAATAATTTTGTCCAGCCTGGTTTTTGAGTTTTATGTGAAATTATGTCAGATTTGGCTTTTTTTCTGTTTTTTTGTGTTGTTCCAATGCACATAAAGGAAATAAATGTGTATACCAAAACATTTGTAATTGCAACAATTTTCTGGGAGAAATGGTGCATTTTCAAGGAAAATTCCAGGGTGCCGATAATTTCAGCCATGACTGTAGATGTCCCAGCCATCTCCTGTGACACTTCTGGATTGCTTCTGCCAAGGGACCTGTCCCTGTCTTAATTCACAGTTGTTTGTTCAAGATGGTATTCAACCAATGGATTTTCAGGATACGCCACAGATGTTTGGTATGGAACACTTTCAACTTCTGCTTGATGGTGGTAATAGTCTTCCAGTACAAACCATACAAAAGAATACTGAAGGTGTTGTTCTGGAATATCCTGAACTTTGTGAGGACACTGGGTCCAGTAGATCTCCAGATGGGCTTGGACAATCTGAAGGTTTGGTTGGCTCTGCTGATTTTGGCATTAATTTCTTGGTTGCAGTCACAGTCTGCTGTACCTTACTGTCCAGGTAGAGAAATTCTTCTGCATCCTCCAGTGGCCTGACGTTTACCATGACTGGAAGGGGTAGGTATAGTGTTTTTCTTTGGGACTTGTGTCTTCTTGATGTTTACCTCGAGTCCAATGATGCTGCTTGTCCCACTGAGGTCCTCTGTCTTCTGTTGGATGTCTTGTTATCCATTTGATAGTAGCTCCCGGTTGTCAACATAGTCTAGGACCTCTAGGATAGAATATAGGGTCTATTGGATGCTCCATCTCTTTCCTTAGGTAACCACCTGCATGAGCCAATTGAGGGCCAAGGAGAAAAAGATTGGTATTCACACTGAATGAATCTGTTAGTTTATTGTTGTAGATGACTTTGCATTCAAAGTTCTCATGGTGGGACTGGATGATGTTGACCAGTTTCAAAGGGATGCCTTAGTATCATAGGAATTTCCTAAGCAACGCACAACGTAGGCTGTCAAAGACTTTCTCAAAGATGATGAAAACCATGTAGCAGGGAATACTCCATTCATGGGTCTGCTTGAGGATCCAGTGAAGGCTGAAGATACGAACAATGCAGGATCTCTCCTTCCAGAAACCAGCTTGTTCCTGGTGCAGAGTAGTGTCCGCTGCTGTCATGATGCGCTAAAGAGTAAAATGGTTGAAGACCTTGCTAGTAAGAGGTAGATGGGTTATGCCTCTCCAGTTGTTACAAACCCCTAGGTCTCCCATCTTTGGCAGCTTTATGATAATGTCAGTTCTCCATTCGTCTGGGGCTCTCTCCTTTTCCCAGATGTCTTGAAGGGTGTGCTGTAGAAATTGTGGTGTCTCTTGTTATTCTGCCTTCAGCATCAGGGAAGGGCACATGCCATCTTCTCCTGGAGCCTTGCCATTTCCTAAGTTTGTGAATGGCTTCCCTCACTTCTTTTACCATGATGTCTCCCATATTGCTATCCAGTTTCTCTTCTGCCTCAGTGATTTTAGCAAGCACTGGTGGATCTAATCAGTTCATGAGCCTCAGAAAGTGTGGTCTCCATCTCTCTACTTTGGTGTTCTCTTCTGCAATGGGTGTCCCATCCTCAGCCATCACTGGGAGGTCCTGGATCTGTCCTCTGTCACCCTCCATTGGATGACGTCAAAGTCAGTAAGTGAATGGTCTTGTGTGCAAAGATTGTACCACCAATGACTCGGTCATATTCTTCACATAGACTAGTGAGGTGTTCACCATTTTCATGTTTATTGGTAATCATGTAGATGGTCTTCATGTCCTTCAGCTTGCTGGTTATTTTTGCCTGTTCAGTGAGTCGTTCTGTATATTTCTGCGTGTCTCTTCTTGCTGCCGTCTTGACTTGAGTGTCTTTCTCTCTATACTGCATTGCCATCCTCTCTTTCAGCATAGGTGACTTAGAATTCAGTGTGTGTCTTCTTTATGTGCTTCTTTTCCTCTATGGAATTCCATGAGTTAGCAGATATCCATTCAGACATTCAGCCTATGGTCTCTTTTGCTGCTTCATTCATGACTTTATTGAAGCTGTAGATGGTCATCTTGGAGGATTCTAAATTGGTTCCTCAGTCTTTCTTAGTTAATTCAGCTTGGCATCGTCAATGCAGAGGTTTCTCTTTTCCCCAATTCTCAGTTTCCTCAATTTTAGAGTAGGAGATTGTGGTCACTGCCAATGTTAGCAATTCACATCACACGTATGTCTTGTAGGGAGCACTTCCACTTGCTATTAATGATAACAACAACAACAACAACAACATTTATTTATGTAGTACATTTTCATACAACAATGTAGCTTAAAGTCCTTTACAAGATGACAAAGAAAATGTTACAAGAAAAGCAGTTAAGATTAGGCAATAATATTAAAGAACTAGGGGGCTCTGCCCCCGCTCGCTTCGCTCACCAACCCCTGGGTGGGCGCTATGCGCTAGCCACTTGCCGCTCGCGTATGGATAAGCAGATGTACAAGTTAAACAGATTGTTATTTTCATGGGAATTATTACATATGCATAATAGACCTAAATATCTTACATTACAGCGAGTAATTAACCATAGTAAAACATAATAAATTGAAATAAAATTATGTTTCATGTTTCGTTGAGTTCTACGTTTTCATTCTGTTTGGCTTTGAAATTAACACACAGACACTTTTTAAACTTACACTTTTACTGTAACACTTCAGAAAAAAAACAATACTGTATTTGGAATTAACTTTTCTTCATATCGGATTGAATTTTGATTCTGTGTTTGGACATACATCGTGACAACGCAACGTATAACTGCCCGTGAGTGAATATCGTTTCTTTCTCTCTATTAAATAAACCAGCTTTTTGGAATGTTTGTCCCTGTGATTTGTTAATTGTCATAGCAAATGCTATTCTAACAGGAAACTGTAAACGTTTTACATAAATTTCATGTAAAGTGCGATATTTTTAGACATATGGATTTGTATCCATTATTGGATGTAGAATTTCTAATATGTCCGATCATTTAAGTCTTTAGATTCTATGTTGTATCGGTTCTCTGTGATCATAAATATAAACCTGACCGAATTGTGGTTTCTTCGAAATTGAACTTGTAGCAGCTTTAATTGTTACGGGACCACAGATTCTCATAGCGTATGGTCCAGAATTGTGTAAATCTACGTTTTGAGTATTGATTGATGCGAATGTGAACAGATTTTTGTAGATTTGGATATTTTGGCTGTAGTGTTTGTGGATTTCACTTTCACCAAACAACAAATCTTTTAATTCTCACGGATACGCTTCTTCACTGGGAAGAAACACTACTTTTCCCTGATGGCAACACAAATTAGAAGATCTACAAGTCTCTGACTTAAACTTTAAAGCCGAACAATATCTACATACTTCTGTCATATCACCTATGTCCACATATTTGATCTCTTTTCGCTGTTCCGTTATTTCACTGAGTAATAATTTCCGTTTGTTAGCGCCAATGTGTTCTTTACTATCAGTTTTTTGAGGCTTTCGAATTTTAGTACTTTCGTAATCTCTAACCCGCTCTGCATGTGTATCACGCCAACGTTTTTGAACCTCTTTACGATGTTCTACTTTGTCTTCTACTCTTTATCTTTTATTTCTGACTCGCTTGGACCTGCTAGGTTTTCAATTCTACTTGGTCTGGGCTGATTATTACTTTCCTTATTTTCCGAAGTTACACTTAGATTGTTATTGTTCTTTTTTGAATTCTTTTCTCGAAGTTACACTTAGATTGTTATTGTTCTTTTTTGAATTCTTTTCTCTCCAACACTTTTGGGCCTCTTTTTGACGTGCTGCCCTTTCTTCTTCACTTAGTTGTTGACGTGTCATCTTGAACGAATAAAATTATCGTCCAGAAAAGGACTACAGTAATCCCTCCTCCATCGCGGGGGTTGTGTTCCAGAGCCACCCGCGAAATAAGAAAATCCGCGAAGTAGAAACCATATGTTTATATGGTTATTTTTATATTGTCATGCTTGGGTCACAGATTTGCGCAGAAACACATGTGGTTGTAGAGAGACAGGAACGTTATTCAAACACTGCAAACAAACATTTGTCTCTTTTTCAAAAATTTAAACTGTGCTCCATGACAAGACAGAGATGACAGTTCTGTCTCACAATTAAAAGAATGCAAACATATCTCTTCAAAGGAGTGCACGTCAGGAGCACTGAATGTCAGAAAGTGAGAGAAAACCAAACAAATCAATAGGGCTGTTTGCTTTTAAGTATGCGAAGTACCGCTGGACAAAGCTGTTGAAGGCGGCAGATCACACCCCCTCCGTCAGGAGCAGAGAAATAGAGATAGAGACAGAGGAAAACAAACAGTGAAAAATCAATACGTGCCCTTTGAGCTTTTAAGTATGCGAAGCACCGTGCAGCATGTTGCTTCAGGAAGCAGCTGCACACAGAAGGTAGCAACGTGAAGATAATCTTTCAGCATTTTTAGACGAGCGTCAGTATCGTCTAGGTGTGCGAACAGCCCCCCCTGCTCAATCCCCCTACGTCAGGATCAGAGAAAGTCAGCGCAAGAGAGAGAGAGAAACAAAAGTAAGTTGGGTAGCTTCTCAGCCATCTGCCAATAGCGTCCCTTGTATGAAATCAACTGGGCAAACCAACTGAGGAAGCATGTACCAGAAATTAAAAGACCCATTGTCCGCAGAAACCCGCGAAGCAGCGAAAAATCCGCGATATATATTTAAATATGCTTACATATAAAATCCGCGATAGAGTGAAGCCGCGAAAGGCGAAGCGCGATATAGCGAGGGATCACTGTACATTGAAGGAAATGAACAGGATTGTATGTCTAAAAATACTGTCCAGAAAAGCTTCTTTAAAGGATGAAACTGAGGTCTTTTCATAAACGAATTAAAATAAGGAAAATGTACAAATTTATAAGGGCTGAGAGTGTAGGAACTGTGTCTGACAAAAGCATTCACACGAATTAAGCCATCCACAAATTCCATGGATTATTTGAACAGAAAAGGGGAGGGGTTCATTGATTGACATCATAGTGAAATGGCCAGGTAGTGTTCATAACGCCAGTATTTTCACAAATTCCATGCTGAACACACATTTGAAATAAAAGGATGACGGACATTAATCTAAATGACCTTCCCTTTGTTCTCTATGCCTGTTTTGAGCTCTTCACAGGGGATTTTTGTGTTTTCATGTGGATGGAGGGAGGAAAACTCCAATTTTAAAAAAATCACTGTGTACATGTGGACTAGGCCTCAGACTTTACTCGCACTGAAAAACTCAAAACAGGGATGGAAGGAGGTGGATAAACCTGAATTCATAATAACACAGAAAACTTGACAGTGGATCTTCATCATGTCTTAGTTATAACATTTGTGATAAACATCAGTCTGTTTCTAATATTACACAGGAGACTAAAGCCTTTCTTCTGATTTTGTGACTGCTGAGCTCTTTCTTGCATGCTGCACAGCTTTTATTCCACTCAGTGGGCTTTAAGGGACGCTTTATGCCTTATGGAAACAGTAGTATTTCAGCAGTGACATTAAGTTTATTGGATTAACAGAAAATATGCAATATGCATCATAACAAAATTAGACAGGTGCATAAATTTGGGCACCACAACAGAGATATTACATCAATACTTAGTTGAGCTTCCTTTTGCAAATATAACAGCCTCTAGATGCCTCCTATAGCCTTTGATGAGTGTCTGGATTCTGGATGGAGGTATTTTTGACCATTATTCCATACAAAATCTCTCCAGTTCAGTTAAATTTGATGGCTGCCGAGCATGGACAGCCTGCTTCAAATCATCCCATAGATTTTCAATGATATACAAGTCAGGGGACTGTGATGGCCATTCCAGAACATTGTACTTCTCCCACTGCATGAATTCCTTTGTAGATTTCGAACTGTGTTTTGGGTCTTTGTCTTGTTGGAATATCCAACCCCTGCGTAATGTCTGCTTTGTGACTGATGCTTGAACGTTATCCTGAAGAATTTGTTGATATTGGGTTGAATTCATTCAACTCTCGACTTTAACAAGGGCCTCAGTCCATGAACTAGCCACACAGCCCCACACCATGATGAAACCAAATTTGACAGTAGGTAGCAGGTGTTTTTCTTGGAATTCGGTGGTCTTCTTCCACCATGCAAAGCGCTTTTTGTTATGACCACATAACTCAATTTTTGTTTCATCAGTCCAAAGCACTTTGTTCCAAAATGAATCTGGCTTGTCTAATGAGCATTTCCATACAACAAGTGACTCCGTTTATGGCGTTAGTGCAGAAAGGGCTTCTTTCTCATCACCCTGCCATACAGATGTTTTGTGCAAATTGCGTTGAATTGTAGAACGATGTACAGATACACCATCTGCAGCAAGATGTTCTTGCAGGTCTTTGGTGGTGATCTGTGGGTTGTCTGTAACCATTCTCACAATCCTGCGCATATGCCGCTCCTGTATTTTTCTTGGCCTGCCAGACCTGGGTTTAACAGCAACTGTGCCTGTGGCCTTCCATTTCCTGATTCTATTCCTTACAGTTGAAACTGACAGTTTCAACTTCTGAGATAGTTTTTGTTGCCTTCCCCTAAACCATGATACTAAACAATCTTTGTTTTCAGATCTTTTGAGAGTTGCTTTGAGGATCCCATGCTGTCACTCTTCAGAGGAGAGTCAAAGGGAAGCACAACTTGCAACTGACCACCTTAAATACCTTTTCTCATGATTGGACAGAACTGTCTATGAAGTTCAAGGCTTGACGAGCTAATCCAACCAATTTGGTGTTGCAAGTAATCCGTATTGAGCAGTTACATGCATTCAAATCAGCAAAAATACAAGGGGAACCCCCATTTTTGCACAGCCAGTTTTTCACATTTGATTTAATTTCATACAACTAAATACTCCTTCACTAAAAATCTTTGTTCGGAAAACACCCCAGTGCTTAGATGTTCCTAGGAAATGAAAGACATACCACTGTTATCTTTTTTTGTTGAAAGTGTAGAGTACATTATTATGCAGGCTGAGAGGGGTTCCCAAACTTTTTCATATGACTGTATTTGCCCTTATTTTTACGTTGACAAGCTTTTGTGTATTTTTCACTTTTATTTAAAAAAAATTCTTAAATTACACAGATCTTTTGTAGGACGTGTGTCCTCATCCAACAGGCTTTACAATCCCTCCCTCTTATAAGGCATTATTGTGCATTTTGACCTTCCAAAACCAGTGCCTGCGTAGGTCAAAGCCTGGCAGTGGTGGTTGAGGGCTGGCTACCTGGTGTGAGAACATATCTGGTCAGCCTCAGGAAGGTCCTGGTTTGTTTTGTATGGCTGTTACTGAAGGCCTCACACCTCCTTCTCTGTTTATAACTTCACCACAGTTAGGAATAATCCATAAAACTCCTGGTACCATCCATGAGGAACTCCCCTGGTAGGCTTCAGCTTTCCCTGCAACCACAAGCTTTTATCTGTAATATTGTGGCGAGAAAGCTGGGTGTAAGTGAAAACTTCTCCTTGTTGCTAACTTTGTTCCCACAAAGGTAATTCTTCCCTTAACTGTATTTTTCAGTAACTCAACCAGGACATGACAACCTGAACCTTCTCCCTTCATCAGTGGTCTGTTTCCAGCCATAACATTGCTCTTGATGTTTTTTTTTAGTTGGTAGCCCATCCTCAGTACCCCCATGATACACAAAAATTGTGGACATTGTGAGCAGCAGGAAGACCATGATGATGATAATCCATAGAATGCCAGAGAATTCCAAATGTTAAGCACAGAAGGGTGGTCTTGCTAGTTAGAACAGGATCCTAAAATGATTCTGGCATTTTTCTATCATTAGTGAATTGGAATAACAACTCATGATTACAAAAGCCTTCTGCCACAAGTTATAAGAGATCACCATGGAGCTCTAGCAAGAGGTCACTTCAGTACAACTAAAGCACCGCACTGGATACAGCAGAAGTGCTACTGGTGTCACTAGCAGAAGAATACTGAGTATCACTGTAGGCGTAGTGATGCATTTACAGCTTGGTGAGGCACCTAAGGACACCCCTTCACAATAATACAAGCCGAGATGTTCCAAAGAGTGGGTGAGAGAAGAAACACCAAAGTTCCTGCTGGAATTTGACCATCTTACAAAGAAGCCTATATACTGTGCCAAACCAGACTCTCTGCCCGTACTTCAAGCACTTGATGAGGATTGCATTTAGCATTTCTGTAGTTTTGAACAACCTCTATTCAAATCAGCGGTACAATTTTGAATGTTGCATTGTCTAGAAGATGTGCTAGCAGTTGGAGACACAGTTGAAGAACCCATTTGCACCCTAAAAGGGAAGTTTTATTGGGAAGGTTCAATCAGACTGTAAGTGTCCAACTTGCACTCTTTACATCACAAGATCATCGAGAACGGGATGGTCTTCTGTCGAGTCCACAGGGCGAACCTCTGCTGTTTTAAAAATGAGATGGAAGATTGGGATCAAAAGGCTGCTTTTGTGCTCCCATTGACTCCCATTTCTCTCATCCAGATCTTGATCAGACATTGGAGAAAGAACAGCAGAAAGTTGTTTTCACACACTGAACTATAGACATGTGGAATGAATGAACAAGTAGTGTGGTGCAGAGTAGGAAAAAGTTTGATTAAAACAGACCATTCAGCCCAGCATATCTTGATAATACTGTCCACTTAATTTCTCCAAAATAACATCTAATCACATATTGAAGGTTTCCATAATTCAACTCTTTACCACGGTACCTGGTAATTTATTTCTGGATCCACTGTAATAATTCCCTTTAGAATATTAAACACTTTGATCATATCACCCTTTTAATCTCTGTTTTCTTAAACTGAGAAGGTTCAGCTCCTTCAGTCTCTCTTCATAGTTCACACCTCTTAGTCTAGTAATCGGCCTAGTTGCTCTCTTCTGGACTTTGTCCGCTGCTGCTCTGTAACCTCCCTTGACTTGTACTCCACCCATCATGATATACAACCTAACATAGCTAGCATTAGCTTTAATTCCTTCTGTCCATTGTTCTGCTGTTGATAGTAATGAGCCCTCTACGACTAATAAACCCTTCTCATAAGGAGCACTTTCAACTTTCAGACCTCCCATTGTATATTCAAATCCAATCTTTTTTACGTCCTACATGTAATGCTTTACTTAAATTTCATCTGCCACAGATCTACCCATGGCTGTGTGCTGTCCAAGTCCCTCTGTAATGATTTGTCCGATTCTCGCATACCTGCCTACTTTGGTAGTTATTTGCCCAACTATAATAATAATATTTATATTTATATAGCGCATTTATATAGCGCTTTTCTCATTATTCAAAGTGCTCAGCAATTGCAGGTTAAGGGCCTTGCTCAAGGGCCCAACAGAGCAGAGTCCCTTTTGGCATTTTATGGGATTAGAACCGGCAACCTTCCGATTGCCAGTGCAGATCACTAGCCTCAGAGCCACCACTCTGCCTGCTGATCTCAAGGAAGGCACTTTAAAGAAGTAGAGAAGGTACAAGTATATCCCTCACCGTCAGAGTGTGTGCTGCCATCAGTAAGGCCTTGCCCAATACTTACCTGTCTGTGAGAAATGGTTTAGCAGGTGCATGTTACAGCAGAAGGGAGGATGGCTGTCCTTTGTCAACACTAATTTGCACCACATCTCTAGTTTCTACCTCCAATATGGACAACAGAGTTACCCAAACCTTGATGGCTATGCCTTCTCCAGCTGATAAACTGGGATGATGAAGATGTCAGTGCCTTCACAGTCAAGGTACATAAGAAGATGACCAAGAGATCTCCTGGTTTTACTATTCCTTCTACAGTGAGAGTTTAAGAGGAACTGGAAGTGGAAGGAGAGAAAACTAAAAAGAGGTTAGGTGCTACAAGTAAGGGGCGCTAACATGTTATTGAAGAAGTCCTGAGGTGGTGTACAGAGAGAAAGGAGATGCTGAAAGAAAGGATGTAGTATATAAGCTAGAAAATCAATATGATGCCATCACAGTGAACACTACCACAATGTGAAAGACAATTCAGTTTATTAAAGTTGAGTAAACAGGCAGTACCGTACTGTAAAGAAAAGATGCACAATAACGGAATGTCAAAACAGAATGAAATTTCCAGGATCTATGCTAGCAAAACCAATAGGACTCCAATGTATATCAAATACTGTAAGGAAAATAAACAAACAGATTATGCCATATTTCAGTTTTTAGACATTTTCTTATTTTTGTTAAATCCATTAGAAAAAGAAAATTGTTTTCCTACAAAATGAGGCTCACTTTGACCAGTTTCTCTGGTGAGACCACATTACACAAGGATCCCATTGTGTCCTTGAACAGACTATCCAACTGTTCAGAGCTGAAATGTGTGTATAGACGGCAAATTTTACTTAAAAAATAAAAGGCATCCTGGACCTTTTGAAGGTAAATTACAAAGACGAGCAGTAAACAAAGCAGACCTTGGCACCAAATTCCCATGTCACACTTTATGTGGGGCCGACAACATCCACCTGAGTGTGTTCAGTTAGGGCAGCTTGGATGAATGCGCCCTGAAGAACGACATACAGTAGGGGTCTGCTTTGCTACTGCACACACGTGTTTTGGCACTGTCCTTTAGTCACTAAATTAGGGTGCTTTCTGTTATCCTTATTGTCTTTTTCGTGTCCATTTACACCTCAGCTTTTCCTGCTGTTAGTTATGTCTAATATTTTGTTATGTCTCTTTTTAAAAAAAAATAAATTCTTTAGGCGCCATTGAAGCGAAACTCTTAAATCGCCTCTAGAGAGAAGCTGCCTAATCAATTTTCCAGCACTGGTGTTGCTCCTGTTTAAACTGGACTTTACTTCAGCTGCAAGAATTAATAATTCGACTACCATAACTATCAGCTTGTTGGAAAATAAAAACCACAATGATCAAGAATAAATTAAACCTGTTCTTTTGACATTTTCAAAATTTTGATTACTTTTGACATCAGGGCTGGGGCGGGTTGGTGTTGGGTTGGGATGAGTATTTTGGGATACATATACAGTATGTAATCACACGTGCGGGTCAGAGGAGCGCCTTCTGGGCTCATCTGAAGTATGTAACACCACTCTGGAGCGACAGGGGGCGCTGTCGCTAAGTGGGTCATCTCCCTTTCCAGCAACAGAAGACGCCCAACGAAGGCAACTGACTTTGCCCCTTCTACTCAGACCTCTATAAAGCCTGGGTGCCCCCAGAAGGAGGACTGCAGGACAGAGCTCCTACCACACCTGACCCGCTCAAGAGAGCGGACTAACCCAGCCTCAGAATGCTAGGTTCTGTCATTTGTTTTATTTAAACCTGACAAGAGGAGGACATGTTTCATATCTTTGGTTAGAAAAAAAAACCTGGCCATAGCTATAACAGTTGTCTCAGAAATGGCCAAATTCTTCATACAAATGACACAAAATGTAACAGTTTCTTACAACCAGAAAAAAGACAAACAAAAATCTTTCCCAATCAAATAAAAATCTGAAGATCACATAAGTGCAGCTCATCTTGTTTTTCAATATTTAAACACAG
The DNA here is from genome assembly GCF_900747795.2 of Erpetoichthys calabaricus. Lineage (NCBI taxonomy): Eukaryota > Metazoa > Chordata > Cladistia > Polypteriformes > Polypteridae > Erpetoichthys > Erpetoichthys calabaricus. Next base: position 252,973,528 of record NC_041396.2, on the reverse strand, counting down.
AAAATAAATGTCACAGGAAGCAGTGAAGAACAATCTGTGCTGCAAGTCCAGCAATAGTGTATTTACAATATATGCATAATAAAAAAAAATGAAACTAAGACCACTTGGGTGTGCCAAAGCAAATCCATATATGTTAAAAACAAAGGCTGGGATAAGGAGTAATACGATTAAAAATACTGGCAGTGTTTATTTCTAAGCCACTCTTTTGGGGTGCCTTCAAACCAGTTTGCTTGTAATAGAGAAGGTTCCAAACTAGCTTTTAGAAATTAATTAAACATTAAATTAAAGGAGAAATTCTGGTTTTCTTGAAAAACATATTAAAGGTAAATTAAAAGGGAGTACGTGTCTGATCAACACTCGGAGACCACAAGGACTGTCAGCTCACAGTCCATGCCTTCCAGAAGATATGAACTGTCTGGCAGAAACCACAAAGTCAGATATCTGAAAAGATTCAGCTGATTTTTCTATGCTGCATTTGTAACTGTAAGTGGATTGATTATTAATTTATCAATAATTTGAACCCATTTGCAGCTCTCTTTAAAGGTTAATATGCCTTATCATTGTGTTTACTGTTTCCTTGTGAAGTGTTTTAACAGATCACATTGGCTGCAGGGGAAAATTGTAATTACTTCACAGTTAAAATGTATGTATATATCAAATAGTATATGTATAATAAAACTGTAGTATGAGAAAATGTAAGTACACTCCATGAAATATTTCTACATGTTACACACATGGACATACCAAGATAAATTTCATCATCATTTAAACAGTATGCATCAATAAAGCTGATATAACAAACATAATGCTACATATACATTTGTAGTCCACTGTATAATTTAAATAGACATAAATACAAATTTTTGTATGGAAAAACTAAGTATACAAATTGATCACTACCTCAAACACGTAAACCTAGAATTAGGTGCACCAGATCAGGTACAAAGGATTAGAACATCATTAGAGAGGTTCTAGGCAGAGCCCATCTTATTTAAACATCTGACATTTAGTTTGGTTTGCTCTTTGTTTCTGAAATGTGTGTCATTACCATGCCAAGATCAAAAGAGGCCTTCAGAAAGCAAGTTATAGATGCCTAGGATTCTAGAATGGGATTTAAAAAGATCTCCAAACAATTGGAAACCAACCATTTCACTGTCCAGAAGATCATCTACAAGCAGGGAAGATTTCAAATAACTGCCAACTTGCCCAGGCCAGGTCGTCCCAGCAAGATCTGCCAAGGGCAGAATGCAAGGTGCTGAAAGAAGCGTCTAAGAACCTCAGAATTTCATCATGGGACCTCCAGATAGCTCTTGCATCTGCTGACATCAAAGTGAACAAGTCTACCATTACAAACAGGTTGTATAAATTAGGTCTACATGGGAAATGTGGCAGGAGCAAACCTTTGCCTATGGGTTTATGGGCAAACCTGATGTTCTTTCTGGGTAGCAAAGACAAGGACTTCTGAAACAACGTGCTGTGGAGAGTTGAGACAAAGATAGTTATTCCACTACAGTACCAGACATGTTTAATGAAAGCCGAAGATGGTACTTGACCAGAAGAACCTGATACCAGCTGTAAAGGATGGTGGGGGGCATGTTATAGTTTGGGGCTGCTTTGCTGCATTATGGCCTGGGAAGCTCACAATCAAAGAATCTACAATGAATTCTTTATTGTACCGGAGGATGCTTCGGGATAATGTGAGACCATCTGTGAGAGTATTAAAGTTACATTGAAAGTGGACCTTGCAACATGGCAATGACACTAAACATATCAGTAAATACACCAAGGAATGGCTGAAAATAAAAAAATGGAGGGTTCCAGATTGGTCAAGCTAAAGCCTGGATCTGAATCCCAGCAAGATGCTGTCAGGGAGATTTGAAACAAGCCGTGCGTGTAAGACACCCCTCAAATATCACACAACTGAAAGCATTCTACATGAAGGAAAGGGACAAACTCTCACAGTCAAAGTCAGAGAGTGCTAGACAGTTATAGGAAACAGCTACTTGAGGGGGCAATACAAAACCAAGGGTGGACTTGCGTTTTCTGCAGATGTCATGTTTTTGTTGAATACATTATCGAGATGTCAAATTTTCATTGCTTTTTTCGGTTACAGTACCTTGATCTAATGATACTATTTAAGCAAAGATCAAATCTTGGTTTAAGACCACATATGGTAAAAAGAAAAACATTTCACGGGGGGTACTTACTTTTCACATTAGCTATATAGATAACCTAACGGGAGATGCATGAATTAAACAACATGCCAGGAAAGGAGGAGCTGTTGCCATAAATCAACCTGAAGGCAGAAGTCGGAGACATGTGAAAATCACTGCTGTGACCAATTTTTGGTCTGCTGAAATGTAACATCTGCAAATTTCCTGAGGTGATTCTCTAGGTTTCTACACGTTTTGCTTGTAGTATTTTACAAAAAGTACAACAGGAAAACTAACATTTCTTTCACAGCCAAGTTTAAACAATGCCTTAGTGCAGAAGTCCTATTTCACATTATTTATAATAAGTGAGAACTATCGAATAATCCTTTCATTTACCTGCGTAAACCATTTTCAAACCTGCTTAATCCACTTCAGAGGTGTGGAAGGCAGGAACAAACCCTGTGGGGTGCCAGTCCACTGAGGGGCACTTTCACACACATAATCAAGTAACCTAACCTAACGACTTTGGAACTGAGGGAGAGAAATGCTGGCAAGCACAGACAGTGACCAGAGCAGATTTTGAACCCAGGACACTAGAGCTGGGCATCAGCCTTCCCGTTCTATTTTAATTTGTCACAGTACAGTCCAAAGTGCAGGGACTAAATTATAGACAACCAGTTTTATTTCACCCCACACTGTATATTTGACTGAATACTGTAAGACAAGCAGCTCCATCACTGACACAAGTGAGGTGGGCTCTCAGAACAAGCAGTGCGCTCGCTTACTGCAAATGGGTCTGTGGGTCTGTGCACAAAGGCAGTGAGTTCTAATTATCAAGAGTAGTCATTATCTACAAAATGTTAACAAGCTAAAAAAATATCCCAGCCCTATTAAAAAGAAAAGGTCTTCTGCAGAAGGTGTTAGTTGGCCCACAAGAAAAAAAAAAATTAAAAATTCTACAGGTTTTTTCCCCCCACTTTTGAGATTTGGATGGGTTGGCCTGCTTCATAGCTCAATGTCATTTTGCCCAGAGGATGTCTTCAGTGGAACAGAATCAAAGCCATCAGAAGTCCTCTGTAAACATAAATAAATAAATAAAAAATAATGTTAACAATGTAAAGGATTAAAACAAACAATTTGATGACGAGCTTAATGTAACTACTATAGAACAAACAAGGAAAGGGACAACATTCAGCAGGAGTGATCTTGATTTTTGAATGAGACAGAGAAGAATATGACAATGATTCACATGCTTGCAATAACATATTGAATATACTGGATATAAATGGATATGTACGTTACATGCAAACTATAATTTTTATTCTTACTGTATTTTGTAATCTGTCTAGGGGACATGAAAGTGTGAATTTCACCACACGACAATAAACCTGACCTTTTCATCCAATAGTGAGTGTATAGTGAGCCTTTATAAGATCCATCCATCCATTATCCAACCCGCTATATCCAAAGTACAGGGTCACAGGGGTCTGCTGGAGCCAATCCCAGCAAACACAAGGGAGCAACGCAGGAAACAAACCCGGGCAGGGCGCCAGCCCACCGCAGGACACACACACCCAGCACAATTTAGGATCACCAATGCACCTAACCTGCATGTCTTTGGACTGTGGGAGGAAACCGGAGCACCCGGAGGAAACCCACGCAGACACGGGGAGAACATGCAAACTCCACGCAGGGAGGACCCGGGAAGCAAATCAAGTTTCGCCACCGTGCTGCCCCCTTTGCAAGATGAATGTACTAAATATTTCACTCAAGGCGACATTGGATGGGGTCTGTGTACTTCTAATGCAGGGCTTCTTAAACTTTATCTTGCTAAGCCCTTCTTAGTGGGAGCTGGGCTTTGGTCTTAGAACCCCTGCAGATTTTGTTTTTTTCTCTATCCTAACTTGAGCTTTTTTTTTTTTTTGTTTTGCTGGCCATTTGACCGTACCTTTTTCTAATAATAATATATTATTATCTAATCTTGTTTGTTTATATTTTATTAACTTCCTTTTATCTAATTTTATAAAGAACTTTGAGCTACACTGCTTGTATGAAAACGTGCTATAGAAATAAATGCTGTTGTTTAAGACCCAGTCCATGATGATCCTTTGGAGAATCACTGCTGACATTCATAGCGGGCATGGCCCCCTTGCAGAATCACTTCTCACGTTCATTGCAGCGTTTAGGTGGCTGGGGTTGAAGAGGGGTTACCCCTTGGGGAATTGCAGAGCAATGAAAATTACTTAAACAAGCAGTGGCAACCCATCATCAGACACTTTGCAACCCATTCCTATTAAATACAGTGGTGAGTGACAACCCTAGTGACCCAACAGTGGCAATCTGCAAACCATTTTGGGTAGTGACTCATAATTTAATAAACTGTGCTCTGAAGTGTTGTCTTGGATGTGAAGAGACTGTTGAGATGCACATCGATCTTAATCACAACAAAGATAGTCCATAATGAAGGGGTATTCAGGAAATTCAATAGCTTCATCCCAAAAAGGCTTAAGGAAAAATGTATGAGCGATATGCTTCACAATCAAGGACTCACTTTTAACTTGCACATGCAAAATATACTAGGGTGAGAAATTAACTTACATTTTATGTACTTAGCAGACACTTTTATCCAAAGTGACTAATATGAGAAGTCAAATACAGTACAATCAAGTAAACATCAGTCTGGGAACTGTTTAGGAACAGGACAAGATAACAAAATTGAGCATCACAAGTATAGAGTCCTAATCTAAACAGAGCAACACAAGACTACTTACTATGATCTTGGCTACTAAGTGTTTTATGAAAAGCAAAAGGCAGGAAGTGACAGACAGACAGACAGACAGACAGACAGACAGACAGACAGACAGACAGACAGACAGACAGACAGACAGACAGACAGACAGACAGACAGACAGACAGACAGATAGATAGATAGATAGATAGATAGATAGATAGATAGATAGATAGATAGATAGATAGATAGATAGATAGATAGATAGATAGATAGATAGATAGATACTTTATTAATCCCAAGGGGAAATTCACATACTCCAGCAGCAGCATACTGATACAAAAAATATGCAATTAAAGAGTAATAAAAATGCAGGTGAAACAGACAATAACTTTGTATAATGTTAACGTTTACCCCCCCCCCAGGTGGAATTGAAGAGTCGCATAGTTTGGGGGAGAAACGATCTCCTCAGTCTGTCAGTGGAGCAGGACAGTGACAGCAGTCTCTAGCTGAAGCTGCTCCTCTTTCTGGAGATGACACTGTTTAGTGGATGCAGTGGATTCTCCATAATTGATAGGAGCCTGCTGAGCGCCCATCGCTCTGCCACAGATGTCAAGCTATCCAGCTCCATGCCAACAATAGAGTCTGCCTTCCTCACCAGTTTGTCCAGGCATGAGGCATCTTTCTTCTTAATGCTGCCTCCCCAGCACACCACTGCGTAGAAGAGGGCGCTCACCACAACCGTCTGATAGAACATCTGCAGCATCTTATTGCAAATGTTGAAGGACGCCAGCCTTCTAAGGAAGTATAGCCGGCTCTGTCCTCTCTTGCACAGAGAATCAGTATTGGCAGCCCAGTCTAATTTATCATCCAATTGGATTTAAATGCCTGGACAAAATCCCTAGCAGTTCAGCTGGGTGGCAGCATTGGTAAAGCCCATCGGCGATTTTAATCCTAAAAACTTCCCAGCTACAAAAAAGTCGACAAAAAAAAGACTGGGAGAAAAATGCATGCAAAGCTCAAAAACCGACAGAGCAAAACTCTAAATCAAATCAAAAGTCAGAGCCAAAACACCAAGGAATTCAGAAATAAAGAAAATAGCTAAAAAGTTTTAACTCTTTCAGCCCTGGATTTTCTGTTTTTATGGGAAAAATATTCTGTGAGATATTCTACCTGAATGAAAAATCATCACTGTTATTATAAAATGACTGCCAAATACTTCAATCTTCTTGAGGAAATAAAATTGAAAGTGTAACGCACAGTCCGTGTTTCGTGGACTCTATGCCAGTCTCTCCAGTCTGTGTTAATGGTAGCACGCCCGGTTCCAACAGCTGCAAACCTACCTGAGCTTTACAAAAATTGCTGCATATATATGTACTAGTAATAGGATGTCAGGGCCGACAGGGTTAAGGAGTGATCTAATCTGGGATGGCTGGGAAATGCCCAGAGCTGATCAATGATGGCAACTGATACCTCAGCGATGCTAGGGCAACCATAAACAAAACGCTGGCTCCCGGGAAGAATAAAACGATGTCAAATCTAGATACAAAAATACTAAATGTAATGTATTTTAAATAAAAAAACCCTAATTACCATTGTTTTCAGAAATCTTCAAAACCCATGAAAAGTAAGGAAAGGACCAAAAAACATGGTGTTAAGACAGCAAGAAGGGTCATAACGAACAAAGTATCAAAAGCATGATCATTTATAATAGAGGTGGCTTTAGGGGTGTGCGGGGCCTAGGGCTGACCAACCCCACGTCAAACTCTGTTACCGGTATGTGTGGACTGTATAAACTTGCACACAAATTTAAAAATAATGTTAACAAACACCAGATTTTCTCATTACAGTATTCAGCTAAATTTGTGCAAGATAACACGCGGACTATATCAAAATATTACTGGAGAATATAACTCCACTCGAACGGGACACACAGACCTCAAAAGTGGGGCCCCCTTAGGTGCAGGACCTGGGGTGGTTGCCCCACTTTCCACCCCCAAAAACCGCTCTTGATTTAGAAAAATACTCTAAGCAATTCCACCACACCCGGAGGCTATGCTTAACATATAATCTTCAAAAAAAAAAAATACTTGAAATGGAAATTTGGGGAAAATCAACTCTATAAACACAGCTGGCTTTTCTCACAGATGACTTAAAACTGCATCAATGTGGTGTATATCATCCATGATTCTATGAAAGTGGAGCTAGCAGCACTGGACACAAAGCAGGGTGATCATCGCAGAGTACACTCATGAGCAAGTCAGCCTGGACCAAGTTACAGTCACCAGCCAAACCAATCACATAAATCAGTGATGTGAACAAGGGGAGAGGTACAAACCCCACAGAGATAGTGACTGAGTGGAGAACTGAAGCCAGGACTCTGCAAATGTGAGGCAGAAGCGCAAACATCTGGACCATGTTGTATTTTAGATTTTTTTTTTTTTTTAAACCATTAATGCAAAACAAATTTTGTTCATTACCGGGCCCACCCTTACCTTAGACGAAAAAGATTTGATTTTCCCAAAAATAGATTTTTTTGTCAAGAATAGTAAATCATCTTCAATATCTTCTCCCTCCATTATGGCACAACTGTCCGCAGCTGGAAGCTCACAGTCCTTCAAGTTAGAATTCATCATTAGCCGAGAGTATTTATACTCTAACCTGTGCAGAAGACACAGAAATTGGTCAGAACCTGTTTCACAGGAATGTGAAGGTAAAATAATGCCAAAGAACTGACAAAGAGGAAGGGACAAGGAGATAACATTTTAGTCAACTAGAATGCAGCACTGACGTCCTCCAGGTCATATTCAGCACTTGTTGTGTAGACATCACAGAAACAGCCACATCCCAAGCTTTTCACTCAAAGTCACATTCAGGCTAAAAGTGCTTCCAATCGCACTATTAAACACATCACATCTCCCCATATCAAACCTGCTTAACCTCAAGCATGATTAGGGCTTGGAATTCTATGTAAACACAGTAAAGCCAAAGTCAGACTTGGGGTGACACGTCATGATCAGCTTTACAGTGTTAAGCCAGAATAACTTTCAGGACAATATTCTGCTGCCATCTAGTGGAGGAAAAAATGCTGTCAAAATTCATAATTATTCCCAGGCATTGTGCCAATTTATGGTAACTCTTCACTATTCATTAGTGGGGTGGTGCCTTCAACCAAAAAATGCAACGTCAAACAAAAACCTGTCAAGCCAGTTTTAGAACAAACTAAAACTGAACCAGTGTTCAAATCAAGTGACAGTGATGATGATGTGAATCGGTCATCAGACATTGAAATGGACACCTATTTGGTAGATTATGATCTGCCAAGTTTCAATAATGTTCGTGTTTGGTTTTGGATTTATACTACTGCTGACAATTCTGCACTTCCTCATTGACAATTTATGGGTAACCCGGTCTAAAGATGTCTGTAGATCAGGATTATCTGAACTATTTATGATTTGTCAATGATAAGTCCGGCTGTGAAAATGGTTATAATGAATAATTATGATGAGCAGTGTCAAAAAAGTCGCAGTGAACCATTTTCTTGTTGCAGTTGCTGGCAGCCTGTATGTGGGTGTCTTTTGACACTGCAGGGCACAGTGGGTAAACCAGTCCAGAGATGATGGTACTGGTCCGCAAACTTGTTTAAATGCAATAATACCCAGAAGATGTCTGCAAGTTAGTCCAGCTCTCATTTTCTCTAGACATTGGTTCAGTTTGAGCTTTTTGTCCTCCATAAAGTAGATCTAGAATGGGTTTCCATCTAATAAAAGCAGACAGAGATACTGAACTTCCTTCAGACTTCTCATTCTCTCTTTAAGTGAAAGTTTTGAACAGCACTAAAGCATGATAATGCATTCAAATTATAGAGTTTGTTCAGTATTGCTTTAGAAATAAGATGTGCCAAGACGAGAAATTCAATGTGGCTTTGCAAAAGCCTTGTTTTAAAGAAAACTGTAATGTGATACAATCAGTAAGGATTGTGGAACTCTTTCAGTACCACAAACACTTTGTTTTGATGTCTTCAATGAGTCTCCAAGCCAAAAGTAGTTGATATCTGCAATGAACGTTGCAAATGATAGCTTTTGTTATGTTAGTCTCCCATAAGCCACAGATTTCTTACAACCCAAGATATTCTTGTTGTGTGCATTTGCTCCTATGCATTTTGTGGAGGACAGTAATTCGATTACAGGTGTCAAAAGCCATCTGGCCACCTTCCTGATGAGTCTCCTCCTTTACAGGTTAGCCTTTTCTGGCACTTTTCACAGTGCCTATAAAAAATATGAAAACATCCAAAGGGTTGAAAATTGTATTGTTATGTAACATTGAATCCCAGTGGGTTTAATTTGGCTTTTATGACACTGATCAGAACAAAAAAAGAGACTGTTTAAGAAACTCTAGATAAACAAATCCAGAAGTTTCCTGGGATGATAGAAGTAATCACATAAACCATAACATTTTCAGCTACAATAGACTGATGCCTCACCAGAGGAGAAGTCACTCTACTTTAAACGTTCCCCTGGAATGTCAAGCTACGGATGTTGTTGTTATTTTTTAAATAATATATGAAACACTTGGATTGGGTACTCACTTTTGTGTTTTTTTCCAAAAGTAGCATATTATTGCCACTAGAAGAACAGCCATCAGTGTGCCTGTGGACAATCCCAGTTTAATCCAGAAGCTCATGGATTTGCATGCCCTCACCTTCTCCATTGGTAATTCCACACCTGCAGCACAGAGTCGGGGTGTCCTCCACATGTAAGTTGTTTTCTATCAAAATAACAAAAAAAAAAAAAATTACAATATTGTCCACATTGCAAGTTTTATTGACACTGTGTGTAAATCTGGAAAAACCCAATGATCTCATTGTTTAAACATTTCCTGATTTTGATCCCAAACCTATAGACTCTTAACTGGGAAGTAAACTAAGTAAAGTAGGATCCTGTACATTACTGGCAGCTATAACAAAGAAGCAAACCACATATACAATGCTGTGAAAAAGTATTTGCCCCATAATCCGATTTGGTCGTGACCCAAAGTAATTTCCCCCCATAGAATTGTATGTAAATACAATTAATCCGTTCCAGACTGTACAAGCTGTATGTAAATATATACACGCTCTCACTGCACAGGGAGAGACTGAACACTTGCAGAAATCATCGGCGCGTACGAACCGGAAGGGAAATTGGCTTGTTCGTCACCCGAGTGTGTGGTCGTGAACAGATGCAAAAGTTTGGCAAACTTTTTGGTCGTAACCCGATTTGTACGTGGTCTGAGACGTTCGTGACCCAAGGTTCCACTGCATATGGTTTTGCATATTTTACAATGCATGTCAGACCTTTAAACAAAATGCCCTATTACAGAAAGGGAACCTGAACACATAGTAAACTTTTAATCATTACTTTATTCATTCAAGGAAGAAATTTATGCAACACTCACATCACCCATGTGAAAAAGTAGTTACCCTCACAGTTTCAATAATTGCTGGCAGCATCTTTTATCAGCAGCATTAATAATTGTATATCGGTCTTTCTCATCGCTGTTGAAGAATTTGACCCACTTTTAATTGTTTAATTGACACAATGGTTTGCAAGCATCAAATGCTTGTTTCAGGTCTTGACACAACATCTCTTTTGGATTCTAAAAAGGACCTTTACTATGCCACTGCAAAACCTTAATGTTGTTTTACTGAGCTATACAGCTGTAGACTTGCTTCTGTGTTTTAGCTCACTACTCCACTGCTCCATCTGCTCACCTTAAGAATGCAAAATTCATGGTTTCTTCAATAACAGTAAGCACTAAGGCAGTAAAGTATCCCCGCACCATCACATTACCAATCCCATGGCATATTGTAGGTATGATGTTCCTGCTCTCCAACACTGTATTAGCTTTACATCAGGCTTTTCATTCTTTGGTCGGTCTATAGAACATTATTCTAAAAAGTTTGGGGATCATCCAAGTGTTTCTTTGCAAACACAAGATAAGCATTGATTTTGCTTTTGGATAGCAGATGCTTCTGCCTTGCTAATCTCCCATGAAACCCCTTTTTATTCAGTCTCTTTCTTATCTATGAGTCATGATAATTAGCTTAAGTTAAGGCTACAGAGACCAGTAGTTCTTAGGATGTTCCTCTGGCATCCTCAGTGGCTTCTTCAATGAGTCTTCACTATGTCTTTAGTATAATATTAGCATGCCGGCCTTTCCTTGGAAAATTCATCACCGTTTGAAACGCTCTACATTTCATCATAACAGCTCCAACTGAGGTGCAGTGAATCCCAGAGCCATTCACTGATCAGTAATTTTCAGTAAAATTTCCCTTTTCTTTTCTGGAATTTCTCTTCCACACTTGTGGTGACTGTTTCACTCTCATGGTTTATATTCAAAAGGGCTGGCAGCAATCAGGTCTGGCTTTGTTCAGGCTGTGTTCAATTAACTCTGGTTAGTTGTTTGAATGAGTAATTAAGAGGGCAATATGGTTGTTAGATAGCTTTATTACTTAAATATATTGTAAGTGCCTGAGAGGAAGGACAGGCATCCCGACCAGGACGGAAGGTGATTGCCTGAAAAAAGAAAAAGCCACAGCCTTCAAGCAGAGGAGCTAGAGCTGGGTGGAAGAAGGATAAAGCTTGCCTGAAGGAGTGTAAGGAGAGAGGAAAAGAGAAGGAGAAGAATTATACTGCATTGGAATTATGATTATGTTTACTTAAAGAAGCCTTTTTGTAAAGTATTTGTAAAAGTAAACCTTTTATTGTAACGGGACTTGTGTCTGAAGTTTGGGGTGCTACAACGCCCCACAGTGGTCACAATATTAAACTATTTAAAAATGGTGTTATATGTTTACTCTGGTTCAATTTATTTAATACTACATTTTGTCTAAAGATCTTAAGCCATTCACTATGGGAAAATCAAGAATATTAGAAAGGAAGCAAATATTTTTTTCACAGAATTGTGCTTTTAAAATAGTTAGGTGTGGCTTCCAGAAACCCCTTTAAATGAATTAAGTAGCTCTGATAATAGGCAGATGGATGAAAAGTGAGGCTGTTTAGTAACGTAATGATTTTTGTTTTAAACGGGAACTTATGTTTCATTAAGAAACTGCAGGCTAGCAAACCAGTTGCTGCAGGATTTTCCTAGGACAGAACTGAAAAATAAAATTTTTAAGTATGTACTGCAATGCCGCATTGTTGTGGCATTTTTTTAGCTACTATAGTTTAGCAGTCTACGCCTGAATACTCCCAAATGAATGACACCCATAATGTAGTACTCTTATTAAACACTTGCAGTATGTGACATAAATGTATATGGACTTAGCAGATATCTGTTTTCAAATTGACAATAAAGAGTGATCAGTATCAAAAAAGCCACATTAAATCCATTGTGATTTAATGCCGTACAACATTAAAATGTGAAAACTTCCAAAGGGTTAGTGTTCTCTGTAGCCACTGTAGATGGGTAGCACTGCATAGAACAAGGGTAGCGAACTCCAGGCCTGGAGTGCCGCAGTGGCTGCAGGTTTTCATTCTTACCATCTTCTTAATTAGTGACCAGTTTTTGCTGCTGATTACTTCTTTTAATTAACTTGACTCAGGCCCCATAGTTGTTTCTTTTTCTTTAATTAGTAGCCAAACAACAATGAGACACAAAACAAGCCACCACATGACCAGCTCCCCTGTGCCCATCGCATAATATGTGAAATTAAAGAGAGTGATGGTCTTGGTAAGGTCGATCTCTCAGGTCACCAAAACATTTTGACGGTGCTCTTTGAAAGAACAGAAAAACAAGTTTTCGAAATGTGTGATGTGGCAGAATGAGAGCAGCAACAAGCCATGGAATTAAATAATGGGTTTAATTAACAGCAGGAATTGGCTTCTCATTAAGAAATTGAATCGAGTGAAATTGGTTGGAGTTTGAAGCCCCAGTTTAGCTGATCATCTGTTAACTCGTTTCACATCTCATTTCTGCTTGGCTGTCATTTAATGAAGAAAGGAATCAATTCAGAGGGCTGAACTCTTCTAACAGGGCTATTAAAATGAAGTGAAAAGGAGTTAATTAGCAGTGAAAACTGGTCACTGATTAGAAAAAGGGTTAGAATGAAAACCTGTAGCCACTGTCTCACTCCAGGCCTGGAGTTCACCACCCCTGGGATAGAAGATACCAACCAGCCCTGGTTGGGATGTCAGTCCATCATTGGATGACGGTGTGTCTAAAATTAACATACTTGAATAACTCAAATTAAATTATCAGGACTAGCTCTACCATTTAGGCGAAATAGGCAGTCATCTAGAGTGGCAAAACCTGGGTGGGGGGCATTTATTTAAACAATGCCAACTGGCTTACAAACACTCAAGATTACCTGTAAATACAACTGTTCGACTCCTGTTAACCCTTTTATGCTGTTTTCCTATAAAAGTGATGTGTGACAGCCTGTGCAAGCCCATTATGAATGATCTTCCAAATCCTCAGCTTCACAGAGGTGCTTTTTATGCTCTTCTTTGCTTCTGTTTTTTTTCTTCAGGTGCAAGCTTGCAGTTCTGCTTTTGTTTTAGTACTATTTCCGTTTCATGCAGTTTGTTCTTTGTTTTTTTCCATCCTTATTTTGATATTTGATTGATGAAGATTTTGGATTTCTGTTTCATCCTTTATTTTGCAAGTTACCATGTTAATACATGGGGAAACACATACAGTAGTTGGAAAGTGAACCATTTCAAAGCATCCTGTCTGTTCCACAGCTTTCATTGTCCAGATTATTTAAATGAGAGTGTTGTGAGGGTCAAAGGGATCTAGCATTTCCATTGACAGGAGAGGAGGGTGAGGAGCCCTGATGCTTCACGTGTAGGAAAAGGGATCATGAAGAGACAGCCACAAGTCAGAAGCACGATTTAGAATAGCTGCCAATCATCCCAGGCTAGGTGCGAGGTGAGGATTTACTTATTCTCATGTCTGGCAGCATATTTCTTGTTTTGGAGATGTTCCCCATGGCCACTAACAGCGGGTAAATTTGCATAGTCGCGTTATATCAGTACTAATGCGTGAAAGTAATAGAAAAAACTCTGTCATACAATGTAATAGTCAGTTGTGTGTTTTTATTGTGTCTTGTGTGTGTGTATCTATATATCTCCATCCAACCCACTTCAGGGACAGCTGGAGCCTATCCCATCAAGCTTTAGGGTGCCAGACCCAATGCAGGGTAAACACACACACTTACTCACTAGGACCGATTTAGCAATGCCAGTCCACCTACCTGCATGTCTTTAGACTCTGGAAGGACACCAGAGCACCCATACGAAACCCACAGGTACACAGTGAGCACATACAGACTCCACACGGGGTAGACGTTTTTTACTTACATGTGCTAATCAAGATGCAACACATCAGTACTCTTCAGTGCCATGATTAGTGAGCAGAACATCCTTACCTTGAAACTTCTGACTTCCTTATTTAAAATAACTACTTTATAAAAGTGTACTTTTAGAAAGAGGGAACTGTCCTGTTGTAGGCACTAATAATATCAGCATGTCCACGTGATTCATTTAATTCACAGCAACCTTACCATGGGAGGGTGAATTAGCTGAAACAATGGATTTTGAAAAAAAAAATGTTTTTAAGATCTCAAAGATGATATAAAAAAAGCAGTTTTGAATTTCAGGGATTTTTATTTTTATAATTGTTAAGGACTTTAAATATAGTATTATTTATGTTTTAAAATGATAAGCTGCCATTAAGTAATTAACCAATTTATTATTATAATATATTGTTAAATTTATATATTAAATATTTGTGCTAACACATTTTGTAAATAAAAACTCACTCAGTACTAAAATGCTAAGTCAAACTTACCTAGTATCTGTGGTAAATTGCTAGGTTTTTTTGGTATTATTTATCACGAATTGTGACAATATAACAAATACCGTATATATTCCTGTATAACTCAGGTCTTGAAACCCGAAAAATCGATCATAAAAATCAGACATTATATGCCTGTTGAAAAATGTGACACTTAATTTTTAATTTTTTTTACATCTTCTTGCCTCCTCCAATCTCGCATCAGTTTCTCAGACACATCAAATTTTGTTACAGCAGCGCAGTTACCAATTTCTTTCACTGCTTCAATGATGTTTAATTTAAAACCAGCTTCATATTTTCTTCTGATCAAACACTCCATCATAGATAAGGGATGCTCTTACGATAAAGGTGAATGAGGGTGTGAGATACAAAAAAACACAAATCAGTGCAAACGTTGCTTCGGAATAGTTCAGGTATTACTGTGTGGTCATGTAGGCACAATAGAGAGAGACAGAGAGAGAGAGTGAGACAGAGACAGAGAGAGAGAGAGAGAGGGAGGGAGACAGAGACGGCAAGAGAGAGAGAGACAGAGAGAGAGAGAGACACAGAGAGACAGAGAGACACAGAGACAGAGAGAGACAGAGAGAGAGAGAGACAGAGAGAGAGAGAGACAGAGAGAGAGAGAGAGACACAGAGAGAGAGAGAGACACAGAGAGAGAGAGAGAGAGAGAGAGACAAAGAGAGAGAGAGGTTAGGAACACGCGCTGATACCGCACATTGCTGCACCCACATAGAAAAAAAAAAGACAGGATACTGTCTCAGGTCGGCGATAGCATTTCATAATCTCTTGGACCAATAGCGTGAGTTTTCTGCATTCGACTTATATGACCGACATTATGAAATACCAGAAATTATACAATAAAATCAAGTCCCGACTT